>NW_027637034.1:3892014-3934899 GCF_951216825.1 Electrona antarctica | reverse complement strand
CCAGACCATTGGTTTGGGGTGGTATGGGGCAGAAAAGCCCCAAAAATGAACAATTTTATTTATGTATTTATTTTACCTCAGCATGTTTACTTTTAAGGTGATAAGCCTCCGACCACTTGATGAAATAGTCCACCATTACACATGTGTTTCCAGACTCTGTGGTCTTCAGCTTAATAAGGTCCATACCGACAGGCCCGGTTCTTCCTACAGGCCGGGGGGGGGGGGGGGGGGGGGGGGGGGGGGGGGGGGGGGGGGGGGGGCGCCAAAAAAAAAGAAGGAAAAAAAAAGAAATCCTGCTTGGGGCGCCAGATTGCTCAGGACCGGCCCTGCATACCGACCAGCTCAAATGGCTCCTTAACCTGAAAAATAAACGCAATTAGACATATGTATTGGTAGCCCATCTCAGCAAATGTAGACATGCTATATTCAGTTGAACACTCACAGAGATTGGCTGGTACTGGACCTTCTCCTTAATGTTCCCCCGCTTCACCTGGCACTCTGGACACTCTGGACACAAATCAAATGATATGAACATTAATGTATATCACAGGCCTTATTGGTCAAGCACAAACAGTAAGTTTGATTGATACAAAATGAAAGAAAGAAAAACGAACATTTACTCCAATGAAGGGTTTTGAAAAAAATAAAATCATTGTGTTTTACCTATAAAATGTAACTTTGTAACTTCATGTATATTGACTCATATCTTCAAGAAATTGTAACCAATGCTGTTGTATTTACAAATTGTTCCAAAGTTACAATTTATTTTAAAAATAAATAAAACTGAAACTAAAATAAAGAAAAACTTTTTGAATGTAATTTTCTGCAGTGAGGGTCATTCACCTTTCTGTAGCTACACACACATCACATCAAGTTAATCAGTGATCACATCACCACTGATTAGGCTACATTACTTTTCCTCATTTAACACCTCCATTTACATTACATACGCATGCAAAATATAGGCGCTTGCTGCCACCTTGTGGTGACAACGGACAAATGCATAATACACGTCCTGACATTAAATTCGTTTTGTTTTTCCAATCATTTTATGTTAGAATACACCTTGACATTCATCATGGTACATTATTCATAATGTTGGAGTTGTTGTTTTCTTTTATTTATTCTCTCTTGTTTTGTTTTTGTTTATCGATGTGTCTGTTTATTTATGATCAAAATCTAAACGAGCATTATATGCTTTTATTACTCTATTCTGCTGGAACTCTGTGTGTTTCAACCCGGACGAGAGAGATCGAGGCACGCGCGAGGAGGAGGACTGTGTCCGCCCCTCTCTCTCATCCGGGTGGAATCAACAACCAAACAGAGCAGAAGACGTGCATAAGTGAACGTGATACAGAGGAAGTCTGTAGTGAACTGGACAAACAAACCCGCTTCTATACAACGCTATGGAACAAACCTTTCTCTGTGTAACTCGTTGTGTCCGAGACTGTCTTTGTGTAGACAGTGACAGACTGGCTCGTTGTGAAAACGGGAGGAATGTAATTTACACACTGAGTTCATGAAGACGGTTTGTTTTGGACGCTAACGCTAAACTAGCTTCAAGTTCCCACGGCCACTTTGGAGGTGTAGCAGTGTGTTTTCTACCAGAAGAAGGTATGTTTAATGTTTTTATTTGGTTTTGTTTATATACAATACGAATGTAAGTTGGAGTGCTGGCCTGAACGAAAACGGACATTTCTTTCCAGTATTGGTGAACCCGAAATTAGTAGTAGTATATCATGTTCACAAATCATTGACAAGGCAATGCTATAACCGTATAATACCGTTTACTCAAAATATCACTGTTTTTTCTCTCCTGTGCAATTCAGAGTAATCATATTTTACTTATTGATCTTTTTCTTCTGTCGTCTTTATTTCCTTTCTTCTGTTTCCCCCCATCTCGTTTGTTTTCAAATCCGTCCATTGTTATCCCTCTGCTTTCTCTCTACTGCCTATCTGCCTAGAGCTATTCATTGCTGGTCCCTTTGTGTTCCTTTCCTATTGTGTATATTGTCTCTCTCTTTCTGTTGCTGTCTCTATTATTTCATTCCTTTGTCTCGTTACCATGGCACCGAGCGAGTCTCAGTGTTGGTGCTATAAATACAGAGACTCAGAGAGAAGGGCTGGGGAGAGCGTAGCTGCACTTTGCAACTCTAGATTTGTTTTATAATGGGATGAATCTAGAATTGCAATACCCTCCATTGACTCTCCACTCATCCACATTGCTTTTGCGATCTGCTTGTATTAAACAACGTTAAACTCACCAACATTGCAGCTGTAGGGAAAGCTTGAATTATCCTCTTTCAGTCTGCAAAGCGTTTTTCATAAAAATCCACCGTAGACATGTTATGAGCTACTTTCTGTCAAGAAATTCTGTGCAGGTGATTATTTTTCTAAGTGTTGGAGTTTGGAAGCACTCGTCGAAGTCACTGAATGGCCCTGTGTACCACCTGTTTCAAATTTGCACATAATGCAGGAGGCAGCTAACCTGACTCCGCCAGATGGGGCAGCAGCGAGTACACTGGGTTCCCCCCTCCTGCTCCCATCTGGGAACTCTCAGGCAGACTTGATGCTCCGGCCACAAAACGGTCTGGCCAATCAGCGGCAGCTAGAGGTGGGATCAAGGCATACACAGTGCTGCCTTGATAAATGGATCCCTGGCTAATACGACAAATATGTCTTAAAACATTATAGGCCTACTTCTATTACTATTGCCATCTATTACTATAAAAATACCTTAAATATTCTAAATATTCTTTCGAATCTTTCACTCAATAGGGACTGCTCCTGTTGCAAGTTGATGATGTCATATGCCCATGCCATGATATGACATCTTCAACTTGTGACGGGAGCAGTCCCTATTGAGTGAAAGATTCTCTATTTATGAAAGAAATAGAATATTTAAGGTGTTATTTTGTAATTTTAGTTTTAGAGGGCAAGTATAATGTTTTAAGACATATGTCTTATTAGCCAGGGATCCTTTTAATAAAAACGAGTGCTTCCAAACTCCAACAAACTCCAAAAAGAATCACCTGCACAGACATGAAAGTAGTCATACATGTCTACGGTGGATTTTTGAGTGGTGTAAACCACTCCTACAACTGGCTTTTGTGTGCAGAAAAAAATGAGCATGGTTGCTATGTTCAAAATAATTTCTGACGTAATTAAATCACACCCGGGTGAACTGGATGACCGTAGCAACCATGGTCATTTTCTCTGCACAGAAAAAGCCAGTTGTGAAATCACATCCGGGTGTGATTTCATTACGTCAGATCAGAGCTGATCAGGCTACATAATACCTTACCTTATTTCATTACGTCAGACATTACGTCAGACCACAGCTGATCATGCTATATAAAACCTTACACCACTCAGTTCACACGGGTGTGATTTTTATGAAACAAAGGCTTTGCAGATTGAAAGAGGATAATTCAAGCTTGGCGTAGAGCTGCAATGTTGGTGAGTTTAACATGGTTTAATACAAGTAGATCGCAAAAGCAATTTGGATGAGTGGGGAGTCAATGGAGAGTAGCCTACTGCAACTCTAGATTCATCCCATTATAAAATAAAAATCACACCCGTGTGAACTGAGTGGTGTAAGGTCTTATATAGCCTGATCAGCTGTGGTCTGACGTAATGTCTGACGTAATGAAATCACACCCGGGTGAACTGGGTGACCGTAGCAACCATGCTAATTTTTTGGTACGAACAGACAGACCGACAGACAGACAGACACGTAAACTAACAAAGCCAGTCGTAGGAGTGGTTTACACCACTCAACAAATCTAGAGTTGCAAATTGGGAAAGCGGTCGTTTGCTCTTCACCGCAGCTCAGTGACATCATGTTGTAGTTTTCTGTGATAGTGGTGGTCACCTTATCACCTAAAACTGGAGCATGAATAGGCCTTTAGAGTCTTTGTAATAATTAACCCTGAACTTTGGTGTTGTAATTGTTTCTTTCCAGACTCTGTGGAGTCCAGACAGCAGCAGGTGCAGATGAACTCTCCAGACTCAGCCAGACCTGTTTCAATTAAACAGGAGGTACCTGAAGACAAGTCAGACCTCTGTAAGTCTCTCTCGAAGGTGTTCATTGTCACATGATGCAACAGTTGCTGGCTGCACTATTGGCAGTCAAATGATTTGTGCTTCAACAGTGTGGAATAATACTAGTAATATATCAAATAAATAATAATACACATTCAATCTGCCAGGATCTAAATCTTGTATTTAGAATGTGGTAAGGTATGCACTTCCATAGTCTGGAAGGATGATTGTTTCTAGTTATATGGCCTTTTGCACTACGGTTAGCCCCGACATAAGGTCACGAATCCAAGCCATCCCATTGCGTTTCAGAAACGGAAGAATAACAAGGAAGAGGCCGACTAGACAAGTGATATAAACGCTCGTTTGATGCAGAGACTTGGATTTTCTTGACCGTTCCTCAATGAATTTTTTTTAGCTCCTTATCAGACCTTCACTTTTTGGATAGAATCTTAAGAAAAGGGTAAGCAGCGTAATTTGTGGAAACCATGCGCCGTTTCTGAAACGACGCAATGGGATGGGCTTGGATTTGTGACCTCATTTCGGAGCTACAGAATGAGCGTAGGGACTGAGGGAACGTATCGGGGCTAGGTTAGGGTAGGAAGACCAAAGAGAAGATGTATGGATGTAGTGAAAGAGGACAAGAAGTTAGTTGGTGTGAGAAAAGATGGGGCAGAGGACAGGGTGCGATGCAGGCAGATTATTCGCTGTGGCGACCCCTGCAGGGAAAAGCCGAAAGGATGAGAAGACACTGTTTTCTTGTTTCTTCATTGTTATGTACAGTGCATTTTAATTTCAGATGATTAAACTAAGTGGTCATAATGTTGTATGGTGCACACACACCACCATAATAAAGCTTGGACAGTATTTCTTGTTCCTCGTTGCTTCTGCCTTTCCTATTGACCAAAGGCTCTATATCCATCATCTTGGACTTGGATAACTGTACATCTGAACTAAACGATCTCACAATCTAACAGATTCAGTTTGTGATTTTAGGGAGTGAGGATCACTCATCCATACTTGTGAACATAAGTTGTAGCTCATTCTGGGCGGGAACCCCTTTTGGTGTTTTACCCCTTCAGGCCGGGAACCCATTTTGGTGTTTTACCCCTTCAGGCCGGGAACCCATTTTGGGGTTCTGTACAGTATGTACAGTATTCAAAAATGTAAAAAGAAAAATGACACTGCTATCTAAATATTTGAAGTTTTTCAGAGGCGTTTTTAGAATCGGCATCAGGCCCAAATAAATGGGTTAAATTAAGTGATAATTCTACCCTAAGATATCAATATATATTCTTTTACTTTTTCACTCCTGGTTCATATGTTAGAGAGAGTTGGACTTGCGTACCATCAGCAAATATTATTGTTATTCTCCAGTAGGTCTCCAGACTCCAGTAAATAAAGTCATTATTCAATTCCTTCATTTCAGACCAGTGTGTGGAGTCTGCTGGGGACATTTCTGTTAAACATGAGGAACCTGAAGACCACCACAGTACGTATTGTCACTACTTAACCAATCAATTAGCCATCAGGAGGAGGACTTCACCACTTTTAAACCTATCTTTGTATAATTCATCCTCACTAATGTTCATGATAAATTAGCAAAATAATCAATAATAATAATTGACTCGGTCTGTGTCTCATAGGAGGGCCGTGGCAGGGCTCCAGACTAACCTTTTTCACCACTCCCAAAGTGAATGTATTCCATCCACGTGAATCTCGTTTGCGTCCGAGCATAGGCATGGCTGAGGCATGGTAACGCCCCGCTTGCCTGTGATTGGCCTACCGACACTGCCCGTCTTGACTGTCCTCCGAGACGCGAGGTTACTCCGTGGTGAGATTGAGAAATAAATAATACAAGAGAATGCAGCTTGGCACGCGCGACAGAATGCAGCCTTGTAACTAACTTGTACGTTTTATTTTTGTTGAAGAGGCAAACTAATAGCGTTTATGCCGTTTGCTTTGATTGAATAATTACTATGATTTGATTTGGGTGTGTTCTAAATAAAGTGTTGATTATCGTGTATTAATCTAATTAATTATAGTTAACTAATACGCATACACTAAAAAGGATAAAGATGAAGGGAAAATAAGTTTACACATACAAATAAATTACACAATAATTAACACAAACACTTTATTTTAGAACACACCAAAATCAAATCATATTACGGCGTACATGTTCAATCAATTTTTCCATCAAAGCAAACGGTATAAACAATATTAGTTTGCCTCTTCTGCAAAAATAAAAGTTACAAGTTACAGTATAGTTCTCTTGTATCATACCATACTACTTGTATTATTTCCCACCACGGAGTAACCTTGCATCAGACTATCCAGCATAGTGTCGGTAAGCCAATCGGAGGCAGGCGGGGCGTTACCATGCCTATGCTCGGACACAAACGAGATTCACGCATTCCATCCCATTGTGTTTATATATTTTGTACTTTATACCTCATACTTTAAATGCCTAGTATGAGGTATAAAATACAGCAGCCTTGTGTTCATAAAACAGAAAGATTGGGTATTGGGTAAGACTGACATTATGTATATTTCAGGACCTTTCACTGCTTCGTCTCAACCATTACTCAATGGCTCTGGTCTCAGCCACCGTGGTGGATATTTTGACATTCCATTTTTTTTAATGTTGCCACTACTGTTGCAGCAGCCATAAACTACACAGGTTCATCTTGATGTTCTGGGCATCTTTGTAATGTTAGTGTTAGTAAAAAGCAGGTAAAAGAGTAACGTTTGAGGCAGACTAACATCAGTCACTCTGCCGTTCACTATAGTAGAAGAGGTGCGCCTGGTGAGGGTTTAAACCCCGCAGCTACGTCGAGTCCGCCTACAGGAAATACGTAAGCTGCGACCATGAGACCCATTTCTGGATTTGTCTATAGGGTCAGGAGGAGCAGAAGAGGTCCGCTACACGAGCCTTGAGTGACTCCACTACTCGACATTTAAGTGGTTTAATTATCCTCTTATCTGGTCTGTCAGATCTGTTGAAGATGCACTGGTCTGGGTTAGGGTTTAATTCTCCTGTGGTCTGTCAGATCTGATGAAGATGCACTGGTCTGGGTTAGGGTTTAATTCTCCTGTGGTCTGTCAGATCTGATGAAGATGCACTGGTGTGTGTTAGGGTTTAATGGGCTCTATGCACACAGACTTACTCCTCCTACTTCTGGGCTGCTTTCCTACTTCCTTCACAGGTGTTACCGATAATACTAATTAAGGCTCTGTTCAGTTTAGTGTGCAGTGGTTCTCAACCTTTTTTAATTTAAAGGACCCCCATGACTCAGAGTATACAAATGGAAACCCTTACGGGTCCATTTGGTTTCCATTTGTAGTACTCTCAGAGTTACACACACGTACGGGACCATTTGGAACCCACTCAAGGACACTTTGAGACCCGCCCTGGTGTAGCAGAGTGTTTCCAGTGAGCCAACATGCACAATAGCAGCACCCTGACTCTGTTTGCCCAGAATGGAACAGAGCCTCCATTAGTATAATCGGTAACACCTGTGAAGGAAGTAGGGAAGGGGCCCAAGTTCTTTCCAAAATGGCGTGTGCGCATATAGCCCATTCTCCTGTGGTCTGTCGGATCTGTTGAAGACGCACACACTGGTCTGGGTTAGGATTTAAATTATCCTGTGGTCTGTCAGATCTGTCCCTGTGGGCCGAGCAGCACCTGGACGTGATGTCGCCCCCTGGAGGACACCGCAAGCACCACACCGACACACCGCACAGCGCCACCCGCTGCCCCCCCGGCTACGACATGTCGTTGTGGGCCAGCGACAACATATCGGCACTCAGCGCCTCCTCCCTGCTCAGGCACCACAGCGACCCGCACGGCGCTCGCCGGCCCCCCGCCAGAGACACCCACCGGCCCCCCACCGCCAGCGGCTACCCGTGGGCCAGCAACCACATGTCGGCTCTTGACGTCTCTTCCTTGCTCCAGCACTACGCCAGTTCGCGACTGGAGCTGCCGCCGTACGACTTCTCGCGGCCCGCTGCCGAACCGGCGGCCCTGGGCCCGGGGGGCGTGGCTCAGGACACGATACGCTACAGTCCCGCCGCCTGGCCTCAGCAATACCCGCCCGCATACAGCAGCACCTCCTACCTGCCCGCAGGTAAGCTCCGCCCCATGGCGGCACGTTCATACACACATGCATGTCGTTAGCCTCATAGCATAATTGGCTAATGTCTTTTTTTTTTGTTGGTCAAATTGACATTTGTGTCTTAACTCCATCCATCCATCCATCCATCCATCTTCAATCACTTATCCATAGTCGGGGGGCAACAGCTCCTCCAGAGAGCTCCAGACTTCCCTCTCCAGAGCAACATTCGTAACTTATTTCTGGGGGATCCCGAGGCGTTCCTGGCAGATATAATTCCTCCGTCTCATCCTTGGTCTGCCCGGGGGTCTCCTTCCAGCGGGACGTGTATCGAGGACCTCCCTAACCAGATGCCCAAACGACCAGGTAATCTCCGCCCCATGGCGGCACGTTCATACCATAGAGTAATAAAAGGATAGAGACCAAACCGTTAGCCCCGCCCCCCCCCCCCCCCCCCCCCGATATTAATTTCGATGAAAGTTGCTCAGTGGCGTTTTGAAGCACCCGGAAGACTGCTGGAAGTATAATTATAACTCAATGGCTCGAGTGAGCACATGACGTCATGAACGTCCGTCCACCTCCATGAAAGTGCTGCAGTTCCTCTTTTCGCCAGTAGGTAGTGGCAGCTTCAACGTTGGATAGCCTTAGGCGCGATTCATACTCCTATTTTAGAGCCGAATAAAAGTCTGTTCGGCTCTGTAGAGCCTACAATGTGACGTCATTTGAGGTTCACACAGCATCTCTTGATGTACCAGTACTCCAGCCAGGGACCCCGCATCTGTGTCACGGTATTTAAGCCGTGACGTGATCGCCTCCTCCAGAGCCATTTCCGGGTCCTTCGGTCTTCGGAGCGGTGTTTGAACCGATCTGAGACTAGAACAACAATTTTACTGCTTTCCTTGCAACAACAAAGCTATACTGCTCTCCAAAATCTGGCTGTGACAGGCCATCTGCCCCACACTGAATACTATCGCCATTTCATTGCATTGTGTCAACTAAATCCACCATTAGAGATCGTATTAATGCAAACCTGCACACATTCTAAATATACCCCCGAAATATTGTACTGAGAAAATGTACTGTTACCACCTTCAAAAATAATGATAATTATAGTCTTTGATGTCTCCACATCATATATTTTCTTTGTCATGGACACTTGTACAGAATATAAAGATTCACGTAACGCGTTTAGATATTGTATTTACAATGATAAGCAGACGGGAGCTGGTGCCACTTGGATGCGGACGTAACGTAGGACTACAAAACGACGTCGGACTTAAATACTGAATAGCGTTTAACCACTATTTTAAACTTTAGCTGTTGAAAAATAGCAGACCTACAAGCTACGAGCTTGTAGATCTTCTATTTTTTGCGGCGCAAACTTTGAATATATATTCTTTCACAGCGAGGTGTTCCTGGGAAAACATATTAGTTATAGAACCGTTTCTTAGTTATGTGGGGAACGATGGGCAAAATACATTGAAAATGTATTTTGTTACAAAATACAAATACTGGGTCACAGAATGTATTTAAATACAAAATACAAATACTGGTCTGAGAAATGTATTTGAGATACAAATACGTATTTTGTATTTTTTTGTATTTATATTAAAATGTATATAATGATAAGTAAATTCATAATTAATTGCCAAATATTAAATTAATGACCTGTCAGAATGTCTAATACATTGAAGGTTATTAAGAATGATACACTTTATATTTTAAGCAAATCAATGTGCTATAACTGTATCAAACAGGACCCACAAAGGAATGGATTGGCCATCTGATTCATCACTGTCACTCCTCTTTGACTTCTACCTCAAGAAAAATGTAGAAAGAGATTGATTGATTGATTGATTGATTAGGCCTACCACCAATTTACATTTAAACCAACAATAAAAAACAAGATAAGTAAACAAGATACTAATGACTAAGATGAATAGATTATCAATTAAAGGAGCATTCAGTGATTTGGAAAACCCCCCGGTCTTCCCCGGTAACAAGATGTGCACATGCAGTGCCGATTCTGGCCTCCAAGGGGCCCTAAGCATGATTGTAGCAAGGGGGCCCCCCATGAAAAAATGGGGGGTTTTGAAACAGTTTAAAACAGTTTTAAGTAGACAAACAGAGCAGAATAAGGTATAAACATTTATTGTCTGTCTGTCTGTCTGTCTGTCTGTCTGTCTGTCTGTGTATGACAGACTGACTGGTATAAACAGCGCCCCCGGTGTAGAGGGATGGTATGACAGACTGGTATAAACAGCGCCCCCAGTGGGGAGGGATGGTATGACAGACTGGTATAAACAGCGCCCCCAGTGGGGAGGGATGGTATGACAGACTGGTATAAACAGTGCCCCCAGTGGGGAGGGATGGTATGACAGACTGACTGGTATAAACAGTGCCCCCAGTGGAGAGGGATGCTATGACAGAGAGACTGGTATAAACAGCGTCCCCAGTGGGGAGGGATGGTATAAACAGCACCCCCAGTGTAGAGGGATGGTATAAACCGCGCCCCCAGTGGGGAGAGATGGTATGACAGACTGATTGGTATAAACAGTGCCCCCAGTGGAAAGGGATGCTATGACAGAGAGACTGGTATAAACAGCGTCCCCAGTGGGGAGGGATGGTATAAACAGCACCCCCAGTGTAGAGGGATTGTATAAACAGCGCCCCCAGTGGGGAGGGATGGTATGACAGACTGACTGGTATAAACAGCACCCCCAGTGGGGAGGGATGGTATGACAGACTGACTGGTATAAACAGTGCCCCCAGTGGAGAGGGATGCTATGACAGAGAGACTGGTATAAACAGCGTCCCCAGTGGGGAGGGATGGTATAAACAGCACCCCAGTGTAGAGGGATTGTATAAACAGCGCCCCCAGTGGGGAGGGATGGTATGACAGACTGACTGGTATAAGCAGCGCCCCCAGTGGGGAGGGATGGTATGACAGACTGACTGGTATAAACAGTGCCCCCAGTGGAGAGGGATGCTATGACAGAGAGACTGGTATAAACAGCGTCCCCAGTGGGGAGGGATGGTATAAACAGCACCCCCAGTGTAGAGGGATGGTATAAACAGCGCCCCCAGTGGTGAGGGATGGTATGACAGACTGACTGGTATAAACAGCGCCCCCAGTGGGGAGGGATGGTATGACAGAGAGACTGGTATAAACAGCGCCCCCAGTGGGGAGGGATGGTATGACAGACTGACTGGTATAAACAGTGCTCCCAGTGGGGAGGCTGTGTTGTGGCTTTAGTCACAAACTTAAGCATAGCCCCTGGAAATTATAGATACAAACACAATGATAAAAAAAAACTCAATTGTGTATATATATATATATATATATATATATATATATATATATATATATATATATATATATATATATACACACCCCTGCCGCCCCCCCCACTTTGAAAGGGGGGCGTTTCCGCGTGGTGGAAATGTCTACTACGATAGGCCTGTCCTTGATTCTGATCACTAAGGTATGCTGTTGGCGGAAGATTTCACCATTGAGCAGCGTTACACTCACTGCGCAAATAACGTAAAAAGCCCCCACGGCTCCGCCCGCCCTGTGCTCACCGTTCCTTGCCAGGCCTCAAACGGCCTGGCCAATCAGCAGCGGCTATCCCGCCTCTAGCTGCTGCTGATTGGCCAGGCCGTTTTGTGGCCGGGCATCAAGTCTGCCTGAGAGTTCCCAGATGGGAGCAGGAGGGGGGAACCCAGTGTACTCTCTGCTGCCCCATCTGGCGGAGTCAGGTTATGTGTTTTGCCCCTACAGTTTAAACCTGAGGCTTTGTAAAATGACATTAAAAAGTATTTTATGTATTTGAAATACAGAAAATACTAGATCTGAAAGTATCTAGATACAAAATACATCTCATTTCTTCCATCCCAGCAAAATACAAATTACAAAATACAAAAAAGTATTTCAAATACGTATTTCAAATACATGTATTTCAAATACTGCCCATCTCTGGGAACATAGAACCTTTTTTGAGTGGGGAACATAGAACCTCTTTTTGGTTGAGCGGGGAACATAGAACCTAAGGCCTGCTGCTGCTGTTGCACCACAGGCTCATCATCCTCATCATCGGAGGATAAGATTTTGATAACAAAATCATCCGTATTATTGTTGTTGTTGTCCAGCTGGGACTCTTTATCTGGTTGGCGTTGTTCCTCCACCTCCAGTCTGGCCTTTTTTTTTTGTTGCTTATTGCAGTGTTGTTTTTGGAAGCAAATTTCTATTTTAGTTTTAGTCATAGTCTTTGGAATGCAACTTTAGTCACATTTTAGTCACCCGGAATGTTTTAGTGTTAGTCTAGTTTTAGTCGACTGAATATCATACGATTTTAGTTGACTCAATCTACAGTTGATTTAGTTGACTAAAATGTATTTTGGTGGGTGTTGGTGTCGTGCCCCCCCCCCCCCCCCCCCCAGAGCCGGAAGAGGTGTCTACGTTTATATGTATCTATAAGTTGCTATTATCTTACTTCTATTTGGAATCCTACACTTAAAAAAATAAAAGATTGATGTGTATAATTGTTATTCATTTAAGTCAAATATAAATTTTGTTTTAGTATTACTTCCGTCAAAACAGCATGTCATAAGCATTCTGGTGGGTTATTATATCATGGTTAGTTCACTAGTTGTGTAGATAAATCCTGTTAACTTATACTGGTGACAAACTATTATGATGGAATGATTCACTATTTGTAAAATAAAAACAAAACATTTGAGTCTTGAATATAGAATGCATATTAATTTAAGCAATATAACATTTTAAATAACAGAATATTTCTACCTCTCAACTATTATTCCCTTTGTCTTTGTTTTCAATACAGACTGGTGGTCTGGCGTCCCTGCCCTGTCAGCTGTGAATGAACAAAGAAGCTTGGATAAAGCAATCTGCCACTCCTGTGACCAGTGTGGGAAAAACTTCAGTAATGTGCACCGCCTTAAAAAACACCAGAAAGTTCACACTGGAGAGAAACCCCACAGTTGTGACCAGTGTGGAAAAAACTTCATTGATGTGCACCGCCTTAAAAAACACCAGCAAGTTCACACTGGAGAGAAACCCCACGGTTGTGACCAGTGTGGAAAAAACTTCATTGATGTGCACCGCCTTAAAACACACCAGCTAGTTCACACAGGCGAGAAGCCGTACCCGTGTGAACTGTGTGGAAAACACTTCGGTAAAATGGACCACCTTAAAAGACACCAGCAAATTCACACTGGAGAGAAACCCCACGGTTGTGACCAGTGTGGAAAAAAGTTCAGTTCGAAGACCGAGGTTAAAACACACATGCGTGTTCACACCGGAGAGAAACCCTTCTCTTGTGAACAATGTGGTAGGGGTTGTGCTACAAAAGGCGCTCTGGAGGTCCATCAGCGCATCCACACAGGGGAGAAGCCGTACCACTGTGAACTGTGTGGCCAGAGTTTCAGGACCAATGACCACCTGAATGTCCACCTTAGATTTCACAGAGGACATAGACCTTTTTGTTGTGAGCAGTGCGGGAAAAGCTTCACTACTACTTCCAACTTACAAGAACACCAGATAACTCACACAGATGAGAAACCCTATGAATGTGACCAGTGTGGGAAGTCTTTCAGTCGCCCTAGCGGTTTGCAAACTCACATGCGTGTTCACACAGGCTTTAAACCGTTCCACTGTGAGTTATGTGGAAAGGCATTTATTACGAAACGCAGCCTAGAGCTTCATGAGCACACACATGCGCAGCCTAGAGCTTCATGAGCACACACATGTGCAATAGAAACCCTATCACTGTGAACAGTGTGACACGAAGACCAGCAGTGGTAGAAAAAAGTTGTCAAATGTTTTACTTAAATAAAATTATAAATACTGCAATGTAGTAATACTGTTACTGTTGCAATGTAAAATTAAAAATTGACTTGAGTTAAAGTACAAAAGTATAATACAAATGTACTTAAAGTACCAAAAGTAAAAGTAGGCCTATTTCAAGTTTTCAAATCTTTTGAAAATAGCAGAACTCCAAGCTCACAATGTGTTGACATTTCCAAATGTTTTGAATTATTGTCTTGTTCAATTAAATTATTGTCTTGTTCAAATAAAAGTTTTCAAATATATGTAGTGGAGTAAATATTTACATCCAAAATGTAGTAGAAGTTTTGGAAAATGTAAAGTACAAATACCTCAACATTTTTACTTAATTGCAGTACTTAAGTAAAAAAAAAACACCACTGAAGACACGTTACGACATTTAGCAGACA
Source organism: Electrona antarctica (assembly GCF_951216825.1). Taxonomy (NCBI): domain Eukaryota; kingdom Metazoa; phylum Chordata; class Actinopteri; order Myctophiformes; family Myctophidae; genus Electrona; species Electrona antarctica. The sequence continues at coordinate 3,920,488 of NW_027637034.1, read as the reverse complement.
CCATTATCGTCCTCATAAGCTAGTTAATCACATACCTAGAATTGTAATACATTTAATTGTAATCATGCATTATTATTTTGTACAAAAAAAAGTGTCTCGTGTCCAGCATCTCGCGTCTAGGATTTCATTTCTTGGACGTGCATGCTTTGTAAACTTTTGGCATGAAATGTCCGACAGGGTATTTGAACAAATAAAATTAATGTTTATAATTGTTATGTAATGGTGGGTGTTATTATTTGCTCTTTGTCAATGTGTGGTGTTCCTGTCCATGTCTTACTTGAGAGTGCAAGTAAGACAAATATGAGAGACTCCAAGTGATCACTCCATCAGCATGCACATAATACCTAATACTATAATCAGTGGTGGAAAAAGTGCTCACATTTTGTACCAATAGGCTACTTTTCTAGGGAGAAGTCTTCTCTATCGCTAAGCCCCTCCCCAAACTGCTATGGTCCAATCACGGCTACGCATAACATGGGTTCCTATATGATAAAACATTGTTTTAAAAAATAAATGTCACAGACACATATTTTTCCAGTGCATATGACAGGCCTTGTTGACGGATTTGGAAGAGATTTTGATGGTCTGGTTCCAAAAATGAACCCGTATTTAATGTGTAAAATCCATGATATTTATATTGGAATGAATGAGCCCGGCTGGAAAGTGTGGGAGTGTCTAAGTGGGAGAGGCTTAGGTAAGGCTGATTGCACATGATCTAGTCCCATTTTGTGTACTTTTCACAATTAAAAATTCTAATTTATTCAGACGTTAATGTTTTATTAAGACACCACTGAATAATTGTACAGCAAAGCTATTCTCTAAAGAGTCTAAACAGTCTACTTGTAGTCCAGTGATGCATATTTTGAACAGCGTCTGCCAACAGACCTGTTGACATGAGTCAACAGTCTGTCTCGGGACTAGCAGGGGAGCCACAGCGCCAGAGTCAATGGTGGCGGTTTATGAGTTAATTGTTCTACGAGCTAAAGTGTCGCATTGTCTCTTATGTATTTATGGTTCTCTCATTGTATCTTCTTTCTAGACTCCCTGCACCTCTCTGTGAGTGAAGAGGAGTTTCCCCCTGAACAACATCAGGAGAAGAGCTCCAGTCTGGTCAAGGACGAAGCACAACCTCCACAACATGAGAGGAGCTCCAGTCTGGTCCAGGACGAACCAGAGCCGTCTCCACAGATTAAAAAGGAACCCGAGGAGCTACTAGAAACAACATGGGAGGCTGAAGCGTCAACGTGGGCTAGTGAAGAAGAAGAAGAAGAAGATGATGATGATGAAAACGGAGACACAGAGCCTCTAGCCAGCACCTCAACTGAAGACATGAAAACACAAGCTTATATAAACTACTGGGTTGCATCACAACAATCGACTAGTGTTGAGCAGCTGCTCTCTTCACACTGTTCTGAATCTGACACCGGAGATGATTGCGAGGAGACAAATGGAGAAAAAACATTCCCCTGTAAACTGTGTGACAAGAGTTTCAATCGGTCGGGTCAATTGAAGATGCACATGTTTGTCCACACTGGAGAAAAACCTTTCCAGTGTAAACTGTGTGACAGGAGTTTCAAAGGGTTACCTGTGCTGAAGAGACACCAGCGTGTTCACACTGGAGAAAAGCATTTTCAATGCGAACATTGTGACAAGAGTTTCAATCAGTCGCATCACCTCAAGACACACATGCTTGTCCACACTGGAGAAAAACCCTTCCACTGTAAACACTGTGACAAGAGTTTCATTCGCTCGGATCAATTGAAGACACACCAGCTTGTCCACACTAGAGAAAAACCATATAATTGTAAACACTGTGACAAGAGTTTCAATTCGTCATCTATGCGGAACGCACACCATCGTGTCCACACTGGAGAAAAACCTTTCCAATGTAAACTGTGTGACAAGAGTTTTACTCAGTCAAGAAATCTGAAGACACACCAGCTTGTCCACACCGGAGAAAAACCTTTCCTCTGTACACTGTGTGACGAGAGTTTCAATACGATAGCTCAATTGAAGGAACACCAGCCTGTCCACACTGAAGAAAAACCTTTTCAATGCGAACATTGTGGCAAGAGTTTCAAAGGGTTAACTGACCTGCAATCACACCAGCTTATCCACACTGGAGAAAAACCTTTTCAATGCGAACATTGTGGCAAGAGTTTCAATGGGTTAACTGACCTGCAATCACACCAGCTTATCCACACTGGAGAAAAACCTTTTCAATGTGAACATTGTGGCAAGAGTTTCAATACATCTTCTAAGCTGAAGGGACACCTGCGTGTCCACACCGAAGAGAAACCTTTCCACTGTTCACAGTGTGACAAGAGATTCAAAGGGTTAAGCGACCTGAATAAACACCAGCGTATCCACGTTGGAGAAAAACATTTCCACTGTAAACTGTGTGACAAGAGCTTCAATCGGCCGGGTCAATTGAAGGGACACATGCTCGTCCACACCGGAGAAAAACCTTTCCGCTGTTCACACTGCGACAAGAGTTTCAGTCGGGCGACTAACCTGACGAGGCACGAGTTGATCCACAATGGAGAAAAACCTTTCAAATGTACAAACTGCGACAAGAGTTTTGTTCGGGCGTACGATCTGAAGGCACACAAGCTCGTCCACGCTGGAGGAAAACCTTTCCGCTGTGAACACTGCGACAAGAGTTTCAATCAGTCATCTCAATTGAAAGCGCACCAGCTTGTCCACACCGGAGAGAAACATTTCCAATGCGAACATTGTGGCAAAAGTTTCTATCATTTACACCAGCTGAAGACTCACCAGTGTCTAGCGCACACGGGAGAAAAACCTTTCCGCTGTACACAGTGCGACAAGAGATTCAGTACGTCGTCCAAACTGAAGGCGCACCGGCGTGTCCACACAGGAGAAAAACCTTATAGTTGTAAACACTGTGACAGGAGTTTCAGCGGGTTAACGGACCTGAAGAGACACCAGCGTATCCACACGGGAGAAAAACCCTTCCGCTGTAAATACTGTGACAAGAGCTTCCGTTTGTCGGGCGCTCTCAAGGGTCACCATCGCATCCACACCGGAGAAAAACCTTTCCACTGTGAACACTGTGACAAGAGGTTCCGTGAGAAGTGTCACCTAAAGACACACAAATGTCCACTATAAATTACCTCACTGGGAGGATCAAAGTAAATGGCTGTATGTTGTCAGGGAGTCCGTTTGTCAGGCGCTCTCAAGGGTCACCATCGTATCCACACTGGAGAAAACCTTTCCACTGTAAACATTGTGATAAGAGGTTCCGTGAGAAATGTCATCTAAAGACACAAATGTCCACTATACATTACCTCACTGGGAGAATCGAAGTAAACAGCTGTATGTTGTCGGGGAGTTTGATAGACTTTCATACTGCCCCTGTCAACAGAAGTTTTAATTAGGAATAATATTTTTACTCATATGTCCAGGGGGTGTACTTGTACATCAAGCTGCCTGCCTCATGCTACAGAAAGGTGAGATGGGCTCCTGCCCTACGGGCCTCATGGCTCAGCAAGGCTTACTCATGCTTCAAATTACTTGGACTAGTAGTAGTATCCCTTTAAATCTAATCTCAGTAAAACTATGGCTAACCCTTTACCTCAGTAAAACTATTAGCTAGGCAGGAAATTGCTGTTTTCAATACATGATAGTTATTAAGTTCCAATATGGTGGCATGTTTTCCAATATGGCTGCAGATAAATTGCATAACTGTACTACTCATGGTTCATGGCTCATGGTTAATCCACAGTTGGTGATACAAACATGACATTTGGCACAGATCACCTTTATACCACCCTAATTGGTAATCAACCTCGGGCCATGCATAATTCCTCAATTTTTCAAGATGGCCGCCAGGTTTCGCCAGTTGAAATGGCTTCAACTGGGCCTACGTTTTGGACTATATCCTTTTGCTGAGGCTGTAATCTTCTTGTAAATTTCACCCTCATTTTTATATAAGAGAATATGTTCTGGAGGTATTTATATGACGTAAGATCAGAAATAACATTAGGTTCCAATATGGTGGCATGTTTTCCAATATGGCTGCCAATAAATTGCATGAATCACATCTGCTCATGGATAATACACAGTTGGTGATACAAGCATGAAATTTGGCACAGATCACCTTTATACCACTCTAATTGGTAATCTACCTCGTGCCATGCAGAATTCCTCAATTTGTGAAGATGGCTGACAGGTTTACAAAAGCCCAAATGACAAGTTTTTATTGTGTTATTGCAGTACCAGGGCACACTGGTTGACACTATAGCTGTGATACTCAGCATGAGGTTCAATCCTAATACATTTTCTAGTTTCCTAAATGCTGTTTAGCTTGCCCTAAATTAAAGTTAAACAGCCCCACCTGAATTGACAGGATGTGCCAGCGTGGGACAGCCGAGCCAAGGAAGACAGGGCTTTAGTCTTTCGGAAGGTGTACATAGGAATTACATAGCATTGGATGAATGATCGGACTGGGGGTAGTATAGTGATGTTACTGAGTTGAGCCCAGTTGTTTCCCATAATTATTGTAAAGTGTATTTTTGCCAGGTGGAAACCTGGCGTACAACAGCTCAATTTATTTTAGTGACCTAGTCATGATTGGCTGCCCCTAAGCCAATGGGAGTCTGACCCCATAATCTGAAATGCCGCCTAAACCTATATGAGAGTCTGAACCACTAGTGCAGCCAATCGCATAGTAGCAACCTAGTCATGATTGGCTGCCTCCTAATCCCTGACACGACGCAACGCAACGTGGCCATAACGAAACACAGTGATTGAACCAACAAAGTTGTTTTTACAAAATTAATTGCATGCCAATTATTTTTGACCCCAAGCAACTTGATGGTGGAATTCAGTTGACACTTGAACAAATTTAAGCTACATACCATGACTCATGGTAGCAGAAGTTAAAAAACATCAAAATTGGAAAGAAAAAGGAAGTTAATGTCATCAGAAGAGAAGTGTGAAGTATCTTCGGCTAAATTCACTCGCAGCAGCCTTAAAAGTCACATCTGCCCATTTGCGCCACATTTTAAAGTGATTTGGTAGCTTTTGAATGACCTTTGTAACAAGACAGACAAAACTAAGAATCTGCAAAAAGTGTGCCAAAAACCTTCACCAAGCTTTATAGGATCTAAATTTGTGTATGGTGATGGTAACCATATTTCAAAATATGCCACGCTATTTGAACCTAGGTCATTCAAAACCTAAATGGATTCTGTGTATGGTAATTATTAATACAATTATTATTTAAGCTCATGTGGTGTTGGAGCTCATGTTATAAACTCGTGGATTAACCATAATCATTTATCGGCAGCAATACTGGAAAACATGACGCCATATTGGAACCTAATGTTATTTCGGATCTTACTTGGTAGAAATACCTCCAGAACATGTTCTCTTATATCAAAATGAGGGGGAAATTAAAAAATACAGCCCCAGCTAAAGGATGTAGTACAAAACATAGGCCCAGTTGAAGCCATTACAACTGGCGAAAACTGGCGGCCATCTTGAAAAATGGAGGAATTATGCGTGGCCCGAGGTTGATTACCAATTAGGGTGGTATAACGGTGATCTGTGCCAAATGCCATGCCAACAACTGTGGATTAACCATGAGCAGATGTACAGTTTTGCAATTTATCAGCAGCCATATTGGAAAACATATTGGAACTGAATGTTATTTTGTATCTTACTTGGTAGAAATACCTCCAGGACATATTCTCTTATATCAAAGTTAGGGGGAAATCAAAGATTCAGCCTCAGCAAAGTGCTATAGTCCAAAACGTAGGTCCAGTTGCAGCCATTTTGAAAACTGGCGGCCATCTTGACAAATTTAGGAATTCTGCATGGCCCAAGGTTGATTATGAATTAGGGTGTCATAAAGGTGATCTGTGCCAAATGTCATGTTTGTATCACCAACTGTGCATTAACCATGAGCAGATGTACATTTTATGCAGTTTATTGGCAGCCATATTGGAAAACATGCCGCCATATTGAAACTTAATGTTATTTTTTACTTGGTTGAAATACCTCCATGGACATGTTCTCTTATATCAAAATGTTGGTGAAATCAAATATTTACAGCGATATAGTCTAAAACGTATAGGTCCAATTGCAAACTGGCGGCCATCTTGAAAATGGTGGAATTCTGCGTGGCCCGAGGTTGATTATCAATTAGGGTCATATGAAGGTCATCTGTGCCAAATGTCATGCTTTTATCACCAACTGAACTATCATGTCAATTTCCCACCCAGCTATATGGCTAAATCTAAAATTAGATCTAATCTCAGTAAAACTTTGCCTAACCCTAACCTCAGTAAAACTATGGCTAACCCTTTACCTCAGTAAAACTATATCTAAACCTAACTTTAATCTCACCAACATTATGTCTAAACCTAACCATAACCCCATTAGCCTAACTATCAGGCTTTTCCTTTGACAATATAATCAGCACTATCATATGAACTTTTTTGGCTAACTGAATATGTCATGCAGTTAGGTGGTGAAGTCCATTGCATGTTATGTTCTATTGTGCTGGGTGTTCATCTACATCAGGGGTGGGCAACTTTGATGATGGAGAGGGCCACTATATTTCCACACTCACTCCAGAGGGCAACATTGCATATTGTTCACAGTGTGACAAGAGATTCAAAGGGTTAAGTGACCTGAATAGACAATCTACAAGTTCAAAACGCGTCGCAGTGTGACACGTTTTGAGCTTGTAGATCAGCTATTTTTGCTATATTTTAATTGAAATACTGAATTGTTTTGCTATTTTTGGAACAGAAATCCTGAAAAGTAACCTTTTTATATAATTTCAGATGCATTTAGTTATAGTTATGTTAACTAATTTAAAATACATTGGACATACAAGACAGTGACATTCATTAAGCTACATATATAGACTGAAGTAATTAAAGCGGGTCATGTTTGGAATTGTAACGGCCAAAATCAATAATTTGTCAGTATTCCGATATTAACCACATTAAGTGATGGTGGGGGCCGCATGTGGCTCCGGGCTGCGAAGTCGTCATCAGGGTGTCGTCTTGTGTAGATCCTCAGTGCTTGCCCAAGCGGGCCCTCAGACAAGCCCATTAATAGTTGGTCCCGAAGGACAGCATCGGAGGGGGGCGGTGTCTGAGTTGTGCCACCGCAGCCCGCAAGCAAGCTCCCTAAATCTCAGAATATCATCATCAACGACATACACTAAATACAGCAATATCAAATATATGAATTGTAAAACAGAAAGTGTCCAAAGCTACAATAACTCTAATAGATAGATAAGAATCAATTAAAACAGTTACATTGTTGAGTAAAAGTGCTAGAAATAATTTCCCTGAATTGACCTAGGGAAGGCAGTGATCTGATTTTTAGGGATTTTTGGAGTTCGTTCCAATCAGATGGAGCCCTGACTGAAAAGCTGCAGGATGCAACACTCTCCCCTGACCGCTGGGTGCAACTATAAAACTGAGAATGTAACTTGGAAGCGGAAACCATTTCTTTGTACAAAGATAAAGATTTTCTCTACCATGTCACGCGTTCCTGCTTCAACCACTATCATCTGTCGCTTAGCCTCCCCTGTTAGCGTATTTAACACAATGGCTACTTTCTTTGCCTCAATTACATCTTGTGTGCTCAATAATCCTTTTAGCTGTTCCCTCCATTCTAGATACACTGACACCACGGCGCGTATACAGCGCCTCAAACTTTGACTCCGCCCACAAACGGGGGAAGTTGTGATTTGCGCTCGTTCACTGCAATGCAATTTGCAGCATTTTCAAAACAATATTGAGCAGAGTAGCGATTATCAAACGTATTTGCAATGCCATACGTTGAAAGATCTGTTGCCCGTGGACAAGGCACGCTACCTCCGCAAGTTAGATAGCATCGGCATAGATGTTTGTCCGTATGTGATTAAGGATTGGACCAAGTTGCATTGGCAGCCATAGAAAATTCCGGGGTAAATTCTTACCCCGGATGTGACGTTTTTGGGCGTTCCTGTCTAGCGTGGTGTCAGTGTATACTTTCCCCTACCTTCAAACTTTATTTTTCCAGTTTTTCATGTGTTTATGAGGTGACAGTACTTCATTAGACACCCTGGAGTCGTTTTTATGTGCAATGGTGTATTAACTTTGTATTTAGGGTTTCTTCCTGGAGGCTGAACCCTTGACAAGTCAAACATGCCAATGAAAAAAAACAGTAATATAGTGACATCAGACTATCAGCCCCTCCCCTAACCCCTCCCCCTTTATCATACAACTACAGCTGTGGGTGTGGCTTCAGTTCAGGTCACCACTCACCAGGCAAACTTAATGAACTGGTGGGGGTGCCCACATAAAAACGACATTTTAACAAATACTGTACACTTTTTGAAAGAAATCTAATAATAATTACCTTATTAACGATATGTTTGTGTTATTACCACTTTGTAAGGCATACAACCATTAATTATTTGAGTTGCACTGTTTAAAGTGCGAAGGGTATCAACGTTGTGGAACCAAATAAAGTGCATAAAACCCTGGAGACTACGTCACCCTTAAATTGAAGAGGAAAGGGGCCTCTGCAACACTTTAAACCTTAGCTTCTGTTTGTTCAAGGTCACACAGGTTCAAGTTTACCAGAGAGCAATAACCTTTCAATGCAGGAGAGAGACTGACACTGAACCATGGATCAAAAGGTATAACAAATATTGTATTGCCCTTGTACATGCAGCGGCCACTAAAATCCCATAAAAACAATGTTTATTAAACCCTAAAATATGTAAAAACATATGCATAAAGCAACGAAATAGTCAGCAACATCCCTGGACAAGGTGACTGTCCAGATTTATAGCTATCTACGATTTCTTTGCTAAGTTGATAGCATATCGTGTCATGACTACTCCCTCTGGAAGGAAATCAGCTTGTCACATAGGGTCAATGTCTTTACTCAAACGGTCTAAATAATATAACTCTGTGTTTTATAGTTTTTATTGTCGTTCAACAAACATTACATTTAAACACATGAACTAGCTTATTTAGGGTTGGTTTAGGGTTAGTAGTTAGGTTAGCCTGGTTTAGTTGGTGGTTTAGGTAAAAAACCAGTACAGATGGAAACAGTGATGCACAATACATTTGTCAATTCACATACTGTACAGGTTACAACACATGGATAACGCATTATTCATTGCTTATTAATAGCATATGCATCAATATTTACCATTGGTCAATGTGCAGCTGTGTTGGTTCATCGTGTAGTTACACGAGGTGTGGACTCGTCTTGGTTGCAATTGAATCTGAGTCACTATTTCCCTACATGCTTCTTAAGTCTGCACATGGCTAAGTCCCTCCTTTGAGGTAAGGGTACAAGCTATTGGCTGTTGACTGATCCGTGTGACGGATAGTAGCTATATGGCATTTTGGGCTTCGTTATACAGATTGTGCTCAGGCTCGGTTCTGCCGAATGGGCTCTATATGCACACAGAATTGACTCTTCCTACTTCCAGGCCCCTTCCCTATACTTCCTTCACAGGTGTTTACCGATGATACTAATTAAGTAGTATCATCATGCATGGCCTACCTACTTGTGTGCTTGAGTGCATTTCTAATTAGTATCAGTGGTAACACCTGTGAAGGAAGTATGAAATGAAATGAAATTAAATCTATATTTACCCAGGGTATCTGGGCTAAGCTCAAGAACTTGTTTCCAGCCAGGCCCTGCTCATAGAACACATTTCATCGTAGTGGTTGATGCCTTGTTCAAGGGCATTTCAGCGGTGGTAATTTTAACGTGTCGGACGGCTGGTTCGAACTGGGAACCTTCCGGTATCTAGACCGCGCCGCTATCCGTTCGGCCACCGCTGCCACAAGGGAAGGGGAAGGGGCCACCAAACTCTCGCCAACATGGCGTGTGCACACAGAGCCCATTGGTTGAAGGACCCCACAGTGAGTGGCTGAACCCACCGGAGTCTAAAATACATTCACGGCTGCTTGAAGTGTTATCAGTGCGTTGGTTAGAACTAGGCATGTCCCGATACCGATACTTGTATCGGAATGCCCTCCGATATGCCCTTATTTGGTCATATCGGAATCGGCAAGTACGCCCCGCACCAATCCGATACCACATTTTATTTAATCACGTGATGCGCGCAGCATGGTGAGACGGGGCCGCCGGTATTGAAAACGCGCATCTCCCGCCGTAGGTGTGAACGGCTTTTCCGACGTGCGAATGGGGGACAATTTAAAACAAAGGTGGCTTGCTGTAGTTTGCGACTAACATAAATTTGCATGCACAAGGGCTGCCAAGTAGGCTATCTTTTGTTGTTTTTCTTTCTCCCCCTCTCTCCGAAGTTAGACTGGACAAATAAACTCTAAACTGACTGGGCCACGGTGGACTGACGCTCATGGTAACTTGCTCCGTGGGTGGAACGGGTGGAAAAGTTTGGTTACATTTTAAAAGACAAGGGGGGAGCTAAATGCAATAATGTAGCACAGTTGTTAACTTAAGTAGGCTACATGCACGAAAGGGAACATTTCGACAATGCATAGGCATCTGTCAATAATGCATTGTATTAAACCCAAATGTATCGCATTTGGGTTTAATACAACTCTGTGCATGTCAGCACCGAGTCGAAAGTTACACGGGAGCAGCTGCTGCAGCGAAACAACAATCCACGTCCACCCAAGGCATGCGTGGTTTGCTTGCCTAGCTACCCAGCAAGACTCCGTTGCCATCATTCATAATCCAATTCCGTTTGGGATACTCAAAACTCCCTGCCAAAGTTATAATAATAATTCGACTTCTCAGTCTATCGTTGCCGAAAAGGCAGATATATATATATGCCACGCACCAAAAATAGCCATTCTACAAGCTCACACTGCGTCTGGTTGCACCGCGTTCAGTGTTGTGAGCTTGTAGAATGGCTATTTTTGGTGCGTGGCGCTGTCGTACGAGGACGTATACATTACGCTTTTAAAGTGACGGTACACAATTAACTCTGTTAGAAAAGTATGTATTGTATTTCAAGACCCAGTAGTAAAATGTAGTGCAAGGGATGTTTTGGTTGGTTAAAAAGAAAAATATGCATATTGTGTGTGTGTGTGTGTGTGTGTGTGTGTGTGTGTGTGTGTGTGTGTGTGTGTGTGTGTGTGTGTGTGTGTGTGTGTGTGCTTGCAAAGTGGAACATCACCAGGGCTAAACTTCACGTTATTCTACATGATAACGCAACCAACATGAGTACTGTACTTTACACTTTTTTTAAAAAGCACTGGTATCGGTATTCGGTATCGGCTAACACAGAAATTGTTGGATCGGAATCGGATCGGAAACGAAAAAAGTGTATCGGGACATCCCTAGTTAGAACCGGTGGTGCTGCTGGCATAATGATCTCCTACACATTCCTCGTTATTTGGACCTCTGGTCCATCTATAGAGGGACACGTATCGTTAGAATAGCTAATGGTTTTCTCGTCGACTGAAAAAAAGTGCAGTATAAAAAGGCTGCATATCGAGCGATTTTGCTCCGCGATCGTTCCGATGAACGGACCTAGTAAATAGATCCCGTCTCACTCCGCTGGCTGTGAGTCACGAAAGGGTATTATCGTCTTATTCCAGCCTTAGCTCAAGACCCAAATGAGAAACTAGATGTCCCCCCCCCCCCCCCCTCCGGGACCCAAAACTAGTTCAAATAGAGGTCAGACGCACAACGCGTCACGAAAGAGCTTGTAGATCGGGTGTTTTACACTACTACCCTAAACCTAATTTATGGAATTTCTTCGATATTTCCTTTTATTTATTCATGAAATTACTTCAGAATTGTGGGTAAGTTTAGCTAAGTTTAGCTTTTTTGGGGGGGGGGAATGTTTTTTTTGTTTTTTTATGCTTTGAAATAATTATTATAAACAACCTGGAACGATAAGTTTAGCTTTTTTGGGGGGGGGGGAATGTTTTTCTTTATTTTTTATGATTGACATAATAATTATAAACAACCTGGAACCAGTGGACTCTAATCCATTTAAGACATTATTATTATCAGCTGGTGCAACGTGTGGCTGCTGCGAACCAGAGTATACCTGGATGTCACAGAGAAGAATGGGCTGGCCAACAATGTCGTCAGCGAGGTGAGCAACAACAATAACGACACGGGTAGAAAGCTTAGCAACACCTACAGAGACACATAACCCGGTGTGTGTGTGTGTGTGTGTGTTTGTGTGTGTGTGTGTGTGGTATTTACAGAAAAAAGGGTTATTTTTTTGCCTTTTCTTTTTACAGGTACCGGTAATACGTCACCTTGGGTTTGGAGCAAAAAATAATAATAATAATAACAAGGCTGCTGGTGATTCTTAAGACAGAATGAAGTTTGTTTTGTAGTAGCAGTCATCCTTTTTAGACGGCAGAGCAGGGGGTCTTCAACCTTTTTCAGGGGGCCAAGGACCCCCTTAGCTGGGAGAGAGATAGAGCAAGGACCACCTCCCCCCACACTATATATTGTATAATATTTGGTCGCAGATTCAACTTTTCAACACATTCATATTAACATAGCCTGTAGTATCTCCAACATAGCCTGTAGTATCTCCCGGACCCCCCCTCACTGGAACCATGAGTGTATGGTAATGACATGGGCTGGTGGAATGGTCTATTCTTCCACTAGCTACTCTCAAATGGTTTATGAGAGTTTAGGGTTTAACACATTAATCATTTACATTCCTTTTAGGCATTGGGATTACATATCCACCTTTAGATAAATGCAGGCATAATGTTTTATAGTTAAACACAGTCATTGGGTTAGTAAATGCTGATCTGTTGTTCTTCCACCGGCAGCGGGGCAGTCTCTACTACCCCTGCATGGTGTCGTAATTCACACTCTTATCTTGTTCCTCCAGCAACTGCCAGGGGTCGTGGGCAGTTTGAGCTTAGGTGCATGTGCTGTTACTTCACAACATATTTATTAAACATTAACACATCCCAATATCCTGGATATTTCCACAGTGACAGCAGTGCATGCGGAACAATGGTTCACTGGGCTGGTATGTGACTTTGGGTGTGGTGGTCCCTCCCTTCTATTGACTGACACCAGGTGCAACAAGTCTACTTGATGACGGTAGATAAACATCTGGTGTGACATACAGGGCCTCATAGCTCAGTGGTTAGAGCACTGGTCTAGTAAACCAGGGGTCGTGAGTTCAATTCTCACTGAGGCCTATCAGCTTTTTAACCAGAGTTGATGAAAGCTCCACACCGCACGTACGCACACACACACAGTAAAGACCTCTGCATTATACTTCACCGCTGAGAAAAGCACTGCCAATGTTTTCACTCCCAAGGATTTCACCCCCCCCCCCCCCCCCCCCCCAAACTAGGTAACTAGTCAACTAGTCAAAATCACTAGAAGTGAAAGCGCATGCACACACACACACACACACACACACACACACACACACACACACACACACACACAAACCAGCAATTTGGGAATATATCTGTGTCTCTCTGTCCATCTGCAGTCTTACGGACGACACATAGAGGGCTCTGTCGCCATATTTAAGATGAGATTCTATATGTTAATATTATAACGTGAAATTAATCGACATATTAATAGTGAAATAAAATGTGTTTTCCAATGCTTAATAATATAATTTTCCATAACCGTCTTGGTCAGGGGTGCATGGGCCACTTTGACGATGGAGAGGGCCACTATATTTACACACTCACTCCAGAGGGGCCACATTGCATATTAGCCTAATGCCGTAGGGTAAATAGCTGATCTACAAGCTCAAAAAGTGTCGCAGTGCGACAGCTTGTAGATCAGCTATTTTTTCTAGATTTTAATTGAAATCCTGAAATGTAAATGTTTTATTATGATTTCAAATGCATTTAGTTATACTTATGTTAACTTTATGAACTAAATACAAATTACATTGAAAGTAGAAAAGACACCTTTTAATACTTGAGCTACATAATATAGACTGAAGTAACTCAAGTGGGTCTTTGCATGTTTGGAATTTTAACAGCTGAAATATATCAGTATTCTGATTAACCTGTGGGCCGCATTAAGTGATGGTGGGGGCCGCACGATTTTTACGGCAGAGCAGGCCTGTCATTTTGAGGACCTAAATGACCAAATTAATAGAAAAAACACAAATAAAATGTTCGGCATGACAGGTCTTGTCCAATTTTGGGCCCGTGGTTCCCGGCTATCTACTAGTGTACACTGTGCTAACATTGATTGATTGATTGATTGAAATTTTTATTAACAGTTTGCAGAATTACAGTACATTTCATGCACAAACTCAATACAAAGGCTGTTAACTGTGAGTGGACGACCCAATTAAGCATTACACTTGTTTACAACAGGGTCCACCATGTTCAAATCATCAAAACATTTAGAGACGTACAAATAGACACTTCTATATAGACAAAGAACAGTACAGGAATTCATCATAATGGAGGTAAAAAGGGAAAAGAAACATATACAGTGAGGGAAAAAAGGGGCGGGGGGCGGTGGGGGGGGATTCAGATTTTACGGGGGCCAGTTTCGAATTGCAGCCATCCGTAGGTGCCCTTTGAGAGCGGTTTTGAAGGAGTCAAGGGATTTGCATGTCTTAATGACTGTTGGTAGGGCGTTCCACATTTTGGTGGCATAGGAGCGAAAAGAATTTAGTCCCTTGTTTGTGCCGAATCTGGGTTGAACATGATTCGTTGCACTCCCTCTGGTGTTGTGGGTGTGGACTTCGTTAACATTAAGGAAGTATCTACACAGGTACATGGGTATCTTGGTGGAGTATCGAATCTTGTGGACCAGACCCATTGCAAGATGCTGTACTCTGTCGCCGACCCTAAGCCATGCCAGTCTGTCAAAGTGGGCAGGGGTGAGGTGGGTTCGGGGGGTGAGGCCAAGTAGGAGCCTGACCAGTTTGTTTTGGGAGGTCTGGAGCCTAGTTTTAAGGGCCTTTGAGGTGCTGTGGTACCAGGAGGTGCATGCATAGTCAAAGAAGCCTTGTACAAGGGCTCCTGTTAAGGTCTTCAAGGTGTTTTTGTCGACCAGTGAGGAGATCCTGTAAAGGAATCTTGTTCTTTGGTTGACTTTTTTGATTACGTTGGTGGCCATTTTATCACCGGAAAGATTAGCCTCCAGGATGGAACCTAGGTAGGTAATTTAATCTTTACGTGTGATAACATTGTCACCCACTCTAACCAAGAAGCCATTTGCCTTGCTGAGATTACTATTAGATCCAAAGAGAATGGATTCAGTTTTTCCCAGGTGTAAAGATAGTTTGTTATCAGCGAGCCAGGTGCAGATTCTACCGAGTTCAGGGCTGAGGGCATTTTCAACCTGCAGTTTGTCCCTGTCCGAGACCAGGGACAAACTGGTCATCTGCGAACAGGAACAAGTTGCAGTCACAAGCTGAAGTCATGTCGTTAACATATATTAGGAACAGTAGAGGCCCTAGTATGCTTCCTTGTGGAACGCCACAGCTCACATTCACAATCAGGTCATTCACAACACCTTAAGTTTGAGTGACTAAATATGTCCCAATGCCAAACCTGCAGCAGTAGGCTGTAAAAAATAAAAAATCGTCGGGGGAGAAGCAATACTACTACGCCTACTTAGGAGATCATTTGTGACCAGGTCTAGCAAAATGGTCCTCATCTCGCCTATAATGAAAAGGCAGAAAATCTAAAATAAACTTCTTCAACTGAATGTTGAAGAAGGTTTTCATTCCAACAGATTATTGATTTGGGCAAATTAAATGTATACATTTATAAGTCAAAGTAGGCTAGCCAGCTCTAGGTGTTGAAATGTTGTGAACATTCAAAGGGGATTTTCTCAGCTTTGGGTAAAACGGAACAATCATTTTAAAATGGTCATATCTCCTTCAAATATTTTCCAATTTCATTGAATGATACATCATATGAAAGCTTACATTCTGTACTTTAATAACCTGTAGGAAACTGAAAAATTACTCTGGTCGAGATGAGGGCCTATTTGCCAGACCCGGTCACATTTGTAAGATTTGTAGTCCATTTCTCCAACCGAGATCGTATATAATCTTCGCATATTAAAAATCCTTGTTTATGCTTCCAAGGTGTTCTGCATGATGCTTTTGTCAAACATCACCATGCGCTGTCGGATGTCAACCACCAGATGGCGGCAGTGTCTTGTATTCACTCAGTGTTGATTTTGACAGCACATTTTGATTCGGTTTTAGCAAAGATGGTTTATGTATGAAGATGGGCCAACTTCATTGGAGCCACTAGAGGCAAAATGGTACACAAAGCCTACAAATGGTCTCCTAAATATAGTAGGCGTGACAACAACACTGTTTCCACACTCAGTCTAGTAGGTGGCGGTAATGCATGCATGATTCCAAAATCAGCCCCCATCAACCAAGAGTCTAAGACAGTTATGGAAAATTAAATTATTAAACATTGGAACACACATTGTATTTCACTTTTAAATAATGAATGAATGAAATATTTATTTTCGTGTCATGCCACTTTGGCCCATCCCATATGGGATACATGACACATTTAACAAAGTAAATTGAAAACAACTGTAATTACAGTCATTCCAAAATGCATTATTAAATACATGAATACATATTTGTACAGTATTTGAACAAAAATGAAGACAAAATGAAAACAAATAAACAAGGCCATTTTACATTGTAAATGGCCCTCCTCATTGACCAGGCCTTTTCAAGGAATGAGGCAAATGAAAAGGTGTACTTTTGAAATAGTCGTCCTCCAACCATATAAATTTATGATTTGGATCGATCTTATTAAAAAGTCTCTCCCTAATAGAGTTGTAGAATGGCATTTCATTTTCAATTTCCTTTAGATCACACAGACTACATAATCTATCCTCCTCAACCGTGCCTACATATCTGCCTGTCTCAATATGCAGACCAAGTATGCCAGCTCTAATTTGGGCACATAAGGATTGTTTCTAATCGTTTTAAATATGTCCATTCATTTCACGTTATAATATTCACATATTCACATATTCTCATCTTAAATATGGGGTCAGAGCCCCCTATGTGTGAAATTGCAGATTGACAGAGACTCATCTCAAATCTTGCGAGAGTTTGTTGCTGGGATAAAGAAATGTCATGAACAAAGTAGATTTTCTCCTGATTTGTCTCGCTAAAAGAAGCCATACTATGAATATCTTGTAAATATTGTGTGCCTTGTGATGATTGGGTCCAGTATTTAGTTCAGTGATCATGGAGTTAAGGAATGGTTCAGAAGCTGTGTTCACGTTCACTCTCCCATTGGAAATGAATAGACTCCAACATTCTTCCCGTCTCCTAATAATGTTAACACCCACCTCACGCAGATAGTAAAGCAAAGTTGGCCTCTCTTGCTCATTCTACTCTTGGGTTTTAGTCACAGTCAAAGGCCAGGGTCCTCCATTTTCAATTAATCTGGACATTTAAAGACATGATACATGGGTCTGGTCCACAAGACCAGACCATGAAGTACTGTCACCTCATAAACACATGAAAAATTGCAAAAATTCAAAGATCACTGCACTCCATCTTTAACATTTGTTCTACATGAAGGAAATAGGATTACATGAACCAACCTTCTGATGACTGCTGAGTAAAATGATGATGTGTATCTGAGAACAATTAATGATACATTATCACAACTAAAACCCCATAAATAATTGATAATAATGTATTTGACAAAACACAGTAATGAATAATTCAGCCTGCTTTTTACACTTAACCACACTAGCCTATATACCAAACTCAGCTTCTTTATTGCAATGGTAGAGTCTGTTCTCCTGTATGGCAGTCAGCGGCGTCAACTTCGGGAGTGCTTGAGGGCACCCACTGACACAATAGATAGCCAAATAGCACCCACTGATCTGAAGGCTGAAGCTCCCCTCCCCCTGGTCATTTAAGAACCTTCCGCGCCTGATGGCAGATAATGTTGGACCCTGAAGCCAGACCATTGTCCATTAACTCTTACATAAAATGGAAATTTGCCTTTGGCACACTGGCAGTCAGTATAGGCTACAACAATATAAAACAACGTTACACAGCTGTTACAATTTCAAACACTAGAGGTCTGAAAAAAATGTTAATGATTTTTTTCACAATTACAGTTCTAGGAAACACAGAATGGGGGGACTTTTTATTATTTCCACACAACAGCTCTAAGGTATAGTAATGACATAGTAAAATGTTGAAAATTAGTGGAATGCCCCTTTAAGTTTAAACATTTTCATGTTTGCACATCTTTTTAACGCCACCGTAAAACCATTCCATAACCTCACCCCAGAATTGGAAATGCAAAAACTTTTTATGGTTGTACGCCTAAATTGAACTTTAAAGTTGCAATTTGATTTTCCCCTTAAATTATAATCCCCCTCCTGGTCTCTAGTTTTTGTATGTTACCTGGCAGTAACATATTGTTCGCTTTGTACATTACTTGTGCTGTTTGGAAGTCCACAATGTCGATACATTTTAGAAATGTTGACTCTAAAAAAAGTTTATTTGTATGCTCCCGATAACCCACATTGTGTATTATTCTAATTGCTCTTTTTTGTAGGGTTATTACTGGATTTAAAGATGTCTTGTAGTTATTTCCCCAAGCCTCAACACAGTACTGCAAATAGGGCAGGACTAAGGAACAATATAATGTGTGGAGTGATTTCTGGTCCAATACCTTCCTAGCTTTATTTATAACTGCAATACTTCTTGATATCTTGTTCTGTACATGTTTTATGTGCTTTCCAGTTCATCTTTTCGTCGATGGTTACCCCCAGAAATTTTATTTCCTTAACTCTTTCAATTTCAATCCCATCAATTTTTACCTTAACTTGTGTGTTTGTCATGTTATTGCCAAATAACATTATTTTTGTCTTTTTTCACGTTTAATGATAACCTGTTTCTGTCAAACCATAATTTTAATTTATTCATTTCTGTATTTATATCCTCCTGTATACTCCTTCTGATTTTATCCAAATTTCACGCAAATCGGTACACATGCTCTCCATAGTCATGTGATTAAGACGGGTTTGTTTGATTTCTCATAATCCACCCTCATTGGCTACAATTGGCTTCTAAACTTTTCAGGAGTAGCCCGCTTTGTACAAATCGCCACAACTACTCAACGCAGCGTCCGATTGTGGTGCAACTGTGCATGCATATTCCCACTAGGCTTTGGAAGAAATGCCACTTGACAGTTTTCAAATCAGCCTCATGGTGGCGCTACAACAGGCCAAGCCGCGTCACACACACACACACACACACACACACGTTTATATTGCTCCAAAACATTGTGCCAAACATCACACACACTCCTATCCTCCTGGTGGAGACCTGTGCCCAGAAGGGCACTTTTTCTAGTTCCATCTGTGGATCCTGGTTGGCTGTCCCAGCAGGGTGTATAGTTCCATCTGTAGATCCTGGTTGGCTGTCCCAGCAGGGTGTGTAGTTCCATCTGTGGATCCTGGTTGGCTGTCCCGCAGCAGAGCGTGATGAATCTGCATGCCAGCGGTGAGGATCCTGGTTGGCTGTCCCAGCAGAGCGTGATTAATCTGTAGTTCCATCTGTGGATCCTGGTTGGCTGTCCCAGCAGGGTGTAGTTCCATCTGTGGATCCTGGTTGGCTGTCTCAGCAGGGTGTAGTTCCATCTGTGGATCCTGGTTGGCTGTCCCAGCAGGGTGTAGTTCCATCTGTGGATCCTGGTTGGCTGTCCCAGCAGAGCGTGATGAATCTGTAGTTCCATCTGTGGATCCTGGTTGGCTGTCCCAGCAGATCGTGATGAATCTGCATGCCAGCGGTGATCAGATGTATAGCGGTGTGTGGCCCCTTTACACATCTGGGTGTAATGCTGGAGTTTCTCATACATGTGTTATAAATATGAAGTATAGTTGTGGATAGGATACGGCAGAGAACAATGGTTACAATATAATCACACAGTTTGATTCTGATCGTGTCAAAGCTTACGAAACTAAGTCTTCATTGCTACATGTAGGCTAGTTGTATGTGTGACGTGTGCGTGTGTGCGTGCACGCACGCACACGCACACACACACACACACACACACACCTACACACACACACACACACACACACGCACACACACTTCGGCCTGGTGGAGACAACAAAATGTGTGTGTGTGTGTGTGTGTGTGTGTGTGTGTGTGTGTGTGTGTGTGTGTGTGTGTGTGTGTGTGTGTGTGTGTGTGTGTGTGTGTGTGTGTGTGTGTGTGTGTGTGTGTGTGTGTGTGTGTGACGCGGCTTGGCCTGTTGTAGCGCCACCATGAGACTGATTTGAAAACTGTCAAGTGGCATTTCTTCCTCGGCCTAGTGGAAATATGCATGCACAGTTTCACCGCAATCGGACGCTGCGTTGAGTAGTTGTGGCAATTTGTACAAAAAGGGTACAAAGCGGGCTACTCCTGAAAGCTTTAGAAGCCAATCGTAGGCAATGACGGTGGATTATGAGAAATCAAACAAACGCGTCTTGATCACTTGACTATGGAGAGCATGTGTACCGATTTGCGTGAAATTTGGATAAAATCTGAAGGAGTAATATTAGAAAATGTGTTTTACATATGCCGGCCTCCTGGTGGCGCTATAAAGAGCAGATGTGAAAA
Source organism: Electrona antarctica (assembly GCF_951216825.1). Lineage (NCBI taxonomy): Eukaryota > Metazoa > Chordata > Actinopteri > Myctophiformes > Myctophidae > Electrona > Electrona antarctica. The sequence continues at coordinate 3,899,898 of NW_027637034.1, read as the reverse complement.
ATTCCAGGCAAAGCTTTTTCCTTGGCCTCTAGGGAGTTGGCATACAAAGTTATCCACAGATCTGTGCAGTTAGAGGTAAAACACTTTTCGGCGAGTTATAGCGCCACCATGAGGCTGAGTTGAAAATGTTCACGTGGAATTTCTTCCTCGGCCTAGTGGGAATGTGCGTGGACAATTTCACGGAAATCACACAATGTGTTCATGATTTGCAGCATTTTGTTTGAAACTGAGCACTCCTGCGAACTTTGGAAGCCAATCTTAGCCAATCAGGATGGAGTCTGAGAAATCTGAAAGACCTGTTTCGTTGAATGGCTCTAGAGAGACTGTGTACCAATTTGCGTGATGTTTGGATAAAATCTGTAGGTGTACTGTCCAAAAACTTGTTTTGCACAAAGCGGCCTCCTGGTGGCGCTATAACAGGCCGTTCTGGAAATTCTGGGGCAGAGGTTCATCGTTGGCATCCAGGGAGTGTGTGTGCAAAATTTGACATCGACCGGGTTAACGGTGCCGGAGATTAACTGTTCACAGACGGACGGACGGACGGACGGACGGACGGACGGACGGACGGACGGACACACACACACACACGGACACACGGACACACGGACAGACGGACGGAGTGCAAAACATACTCTCTCCCCATGCCTTCGGCCTGGTGGAGACAATAAAGCATTCTCTGTTTACCTGTTGTGTTGTGTGATTCAGTCTGGAGAGCTGAGGAGACAAATATCAGAATAAATTAGTTCCACTGTAAGTCTGTAACAGAGAACATGCATCGTCTCTACTAATACATTCTGCTTGGGTCTAGTTGTGGTTTATCTGTTGCACCAAATGCACTGGAGAAAAGTAGTTAATTTGGCAGCCATGCATTATGCAAGCAAAGCGTATAAAGTTCACCTACTAATGACTAAAGACTAATGACTAAAACTAAAATCAAAATTAGCTGCCAAAAACAACAAACACTGACCTGCAGCCACACAGAAGAACAGGAGAAGCAGCGAAGCAGTCTTCATTGTGAAGCCCAGACCAGACGACTACAACTCCCAGCATGCATCATGACACCCTGTATTTACTGGAGGTTCAGATACCCTATTGGTTCGTTCAGGGGGGGGGAGGGGGGGAGTGACAGATGTATTGTTGTTTTCCTGTTTCTCATTGGATGGAGGTGTGGAGAGAAGCATGTTTGGAGCCAACCGATTGGATCATTTTGCGGGAGGAACGCACGCATGCACACTTTTAGGGGAGGTGTTGTTCCTATAAGAGCAGTGGTTCTCAAAGTGGGGTCCGCTGATGTCTATGACTATGTCATATGTCTATGACTATGTCTATGACTATGTCATATGTCTATGACTATGTCATATGTCTATGTCTATGACTATGTCTATGACTATGTCATATGTCTATGACTATGGCATATGTCTATGACTATGGCATATGTCTATGACTATGGCATATGTCTATGTCTATGACTATGTCATATGTCTATGACTATGTCATATGTCTATGACTATGTCTATGTCTATGTCTATGTCTATGACTATGTCTATGACTATGTCATATGTCTATGACTATGTCTATGACTATGTCATATGACTATGTCTATGTCTATGACTATGTCTATGACTATGTCATATGTCTATGACTATGTCATATGCAGTGTTGTTCAAGTTACTTTTAAAAAGTAAAGAGTTATAGTTACTTATCTAAAAAAGTAACTTTTTTTAGATAAGTTACTTTACTTTACTTTACTTTATGAAAGTAACTTTTAAAGTTACTTTACTTTACTTTAAAAAATAATAATATAAAAAACGATTTAAAAGAAGGTTTTTTGTTCTGTCGCACAGTAAGAGAAAAGACAACTCCCTCCTAACATTATGAAATGTAGTGGAACAATAAAACATGTTCAGACAGAGATTTTGAGTAGTGATCGACCGATATGGTTTTTGGCCGATATATCCGATCACCGATTAGTGGACAATCAAAAAGCCGATAGCCGATATTATGAGCCGATATGAATTTAAGTAAAAAAAAAAAAAAAGGAAGTGCAAGAAGCACCAACATCGTTTCAGTAACACTTCCCCCCTCCATCAAATGCATATCTATCTATCTATCTATGAATGCACCAAGTGTGTGTGTGTGTGTGTGTGTGTGTGTGTGTGTGTGTGTGTGTGTGTGTGTGTGTGTGTGTGTGTGTGTCTGTGTGTCTGTGTGTCTGTGTGTGTGTGTGTGTGTAATTGTCCAGAACCGCCCCAAAAAGGCCTCTGCCAGGGCTCTTGACCGGGCAAATGCCCAGCATCCATATATGGAGCTGGCCTGTTCTGACCTCACAGCACTCCATATTTGGGCATGCCTGACACAGAAGACAGAACTCCACAAGCTGGCTGCATATACTCCCTATTTGGGCATGCCTTACAAAGAACTCCATATATGGGCATAAAAGGGAGACAGACATAATATCTGGGTGGGGCATTAATTTCCAACTTGCATCGTTCCAAGTAGATCAGTGCCCAATGGGCTGTAGAGGCTCTATGGGCACCGTTATAGTTTATCAAAATTGGTGATCTACAAGCCCACAGCACATTGCAGCATGACATGTTGAGAGCTTGTAGATCTGCTGCCCAAACTCTCCAAAGCCATGTGACCTTGTTGTTTTTACTCCACCACTGAAATTTGCCACTTTCAAGATCACTGGCCACTTTTTTAATGCATGTAGAATTTGTTTTTACCATTCATTTTATAGCAATAAAAGACAATATGTCTCAAAACACTGGCCAACAGTAAAATGATTGGCAACTAAATTAATATGAACTAGAAGTTAAGACTGACAATGCTACTGATTGGTTCATTCCTCACTGGCTTGCAGTTAGTTATTGCATATAGCCAAAATGCAATAATCATATTAGGCTGGTCAAGATGGGGGGAAAAGGGTTGTCCTTCAGTTGGCTGGCGCACACACACACACACACACACACGACAGGCAATCAATAGACAACTTGTTACAGCTGTTGTTTGCAACGTTAGCAGGCAGCAGCTAGATTGGCTAACGTAGTTCTACCACTGCTCTCTGTGACTCTGTCCCGCTCACGTGTGGATTTTATTTTGGTTAATTGAAGATGAAAACAGCAAAGCTTTTTATGGTTACAAGGTTACTAGGTTAGTAGCCTATAATCCTTCCTCCTCCCTCAGTGCAGTGGCCCTCTCTCTGACTCCGTGTGTGAGTGAGAGAGGAAGTTCAAGTTCAAGTATTTATTTGCCATTTCAAACAAAACAAGTTTGATAGGAAATTGTCATGATACTTCCTCTCACATACAAGACAACACAATAAACAACAGCACAAAGACAAGAACAAAAAGAGACACAAGAAACAGAACCAGACCAGGACCAAGCTGCAGCTTTGACGCATGTATACAGTACAGACAGTAGAAGAAACTGGTTAGTGCAATTATGTAGCAATTTTTAAAGTGCATAATTAAAGTGCATACCGTCTAGTTTGTGTTTGAAGTGCAAGAGTGTCGTTAAGGTGCCTGACTGCTTGGAGGTATGTGCTGTCTCTAAAACGGGAGGTTCTACTCCCAATGCTGCCATATCTCCTACCTGATGGGAGGAGATTGATAAGGTAATGGGCTGGATGGGAATAGTCGGCTATGATTTTTTTAGCCCTCTTCACCAATCTAGTGGGATAGAGTGATGACAGCGATGGAAGGCTCGAACCAATTATCCTAGCTGCCTGACGTGTAACCCTCTCCAACCGTGTCCTGTCCTGTGCGGTTGTATTACCGTACCAGACAAGCATGGAAAAGGTGAGCACGCTCTCAATGACTGACCTATAGAAGTGTATCATAGCTGTTTTACTGACCTTGAACTTTCTGAGCTGCCGCAAGAAGTAGAGACGCTGGTGGGATTTACTGACCTTGAGGCTGGTGTTGAGTTCCCATGATAGGGATTCGTGGATGGTGGTTCCGAGGAACCGGAACGAGGAGACCCTCTCAACCTCTACTCCATTTATGGAGAGAGGAGGGAGGAAGGTTTTGTTCTTCCTCCTAAAGTCAACAACCAACTCTTTGGTTTTTGAGATGTTAAGTATGAGATTATGGTTCTCACACCACCTCACCAGGTCATCTATCTCATTGCGATAGCCAGATTCATCACTGTTTGTGATTAGGCCTACCACAGAGGTGTCATCTGCAAATTTAAACAACAGGACTGAATTAGTGTGTGATTGACAAAAATATGTGTAGACAGAGTATAGAAAAGGAGAAAGAACACAGCCCTGGGGGGCACCTGTGTTCAGAACCTTGGATTGTGAGATTAATTTGCCGACTTTGACAGCTTGTTTTCTGTCACTTAAAAAGTCATAAATCCATTTGCAAATGGATTGTTTAACACCCAGTTCCTGCAGGGTTTGGATCAACTTAACAGGAACGATGGTGTTAAACGCAGAACTGTAGTCGACAAATAAGATACGAGCATATACAGGCACAACCCTGGTTTCCAGATGTTGAAGGATAGAGTGCAAACACAAGGACACTGCATCGTCAACACTTCTATTTGCCCTATATGCAAACTGATGGGAATCAAGTGAGATGCTGGACATTAATCTACACACCAGCCGCTCAAAAACCTTCATAATGACCGATGTTAAGGCAACAGGCCTATAATCATTAAGACAGGTGATGTTGTTATTCTTCTTTGGGACTGGGATGATCACTGCTGACTTAAAACAAGCAGGCACGATAGAGTGTAGCAAGGACTGGTTAAAGATGGAAGTGAGGACTGGTGCCAGCTGGTCGGCACAGTGTTTAAGGGTGGCAGGCGACACGCCGTCAGGCCCTGCTGCCTTTCTGGTGTTTTGCTGGCGGAGCAGAACTCTGACGTCATGTTCTGATACAGTGGGAGGTGTGTCCCCCTGCTCTTCCAAAAAGGAGGGGGGCTGATAAGCCCCACCATCGAAACGACAGTAGAACTCATTGAGCCTCCCAGGGAGAGAGGGGTCACTGTCTAGAACATGGTTCTTGGTTTTATAATCAGTGATCGCCTGCAGCCCTTGCCAAACACCTCTGATGTCATTAGCTTGAAGTTTGTTTTCAAGTTTAGCTTTGTAGGAAGCTTTAGCCTTAAGCACGGCACGTTGGAATTCATATTTTAATGCTTTATATAGCACCAAATCCCCCTGCTTAAAAGCAACATGTTTCCTCCTACAAAGCACCCTCACTTCATTATTGAACCAGGGCTTGTCGTTGCCGTAAACAGTGACAGATTTAGTTGTAATACAGACATTCTCACAGAATTGAATATAGGAGGTAACAGTGTCAGTGTAGGTGTTAATATCATCCTGGTCAGACCAGAAGTCACTCCATACTGTGGAATCAAAGCAGTCCTGTAACATGTCTATTGCTTGAGGAGACCATTTCCTGATGTGTTTTATGGTTGGTTTTTCCACCCTCAGTTTCTGACGATACTTTGGGATCAACAGGATTGTGATGTGGTCCGACTTACCAAGAGGGGCCCGCGCCACAGCATGATACGCCTCTCGAATGACAGAATAACATTGGTCCAAAGTCTTATCCTCCCTCGTGGGAATGTGGATCTGAGGCTTGTATCTCGGTAGAGCCTTCTTTAGGGAGACGTGATTAAAGTCACCCAGGCAAAACACCACTGCATCCGGGTTGGAATTCTCCACCTCCATGATGATATTATGCAGCTGTTGTGTCGCAGATGTAGCTGAGGCATCTGGTGGGATATACACGACAGACAGGAAGGGTTTGTGTGTGTGTTTACATATGGCTCTGCCACAGCCATACACGAGTAAGACCCGCCCTACTCTGTCAGACTGTCTCTGATTGGCTTACCCTGAAATCTGGCCCTACGTTAGCCAATCAATGACCTCTTCTGCGACATGCTTTGTTCAAGTTAGGGTGTGGGCTCAGAGGCTCAGGCTAGTATGAGAGCACAAACGAAGCTGTCAACACAGTACAACACAGCGCACAGAGGTGCGCTCCAGCAGCAGTCAGCACAGAGCCTGTTTGACAGATACTCGGCGCTGCATGGGGAGACTTTTCACTTGGATCACATAAGTTGACATAATAACATAATAATAATAACGCTATAACGCGGGTAACGCTCGCACAATAACTATAAGGCGTTATGCAATGGGGTGGCAGCGGTGGCCGAACGGATTGTGGAGCGGTCTTGATACCGGAAGGTCGCCAGTTCGAATCAGTGGTCCGACACGTTAAAATTACCACCGCTGAAGTGCCCTTGAACAAGGCATTGAACCACTACGATGAAATGTTCTATGAGCAGGGCCTGGCTGGAAACAAGTTCTTGAGCTTAGCCCAGATACCCTGGGTAAATATAGTAATCATTTCATTTCATTTCAAATGTAAAGCGTTAGGTTACAAGTTACTGCAAAAAGTAGCGCTGTTAGGTAACGTATCGTGATGTAAGGGCGTTAGTTACAACACTGGTCATATGTATATGTCAATGTCTATGACTATGTCTATGACTATGTCATATGACTATGTCATATGAAATCCTGTTTTTGGAAAAGAAATTAGCGAAAATAGCAGATCTACAAGCTCTCAACGCATCTCGCTGCGACGCGTTGAGAGCTTGTAGGTCAGCTATTATCGGGGCGCAACCCAGCACTCTTTAGCTATAGTGGAGATGCAGGTGTAACGACATTGGATTTCTAAACAAATTTGTTCAACGCAAAATCCGAAAAAAAGAAAAGCAATTCTCCTGAATGGAGTTGCTATTTGCATTTCTTTCACCATCAGTAAACGCTGCATTCGTGGTCTGGTTTAAGGGCAGTTGTTTACCAGACGGGTAAAAGGGCAGGGGCTGAACCCCCCTTTGATGTCTACGTGTGTGTGCACGTCCCTGTGTGTGGGTCAAAGGTGTTTGGAGCCAACCGATTGGATCATGTTGCGGGAGGAACGCACGCATGCACACTTTTAGGGGAGGTGTTGTTTCCTATAAGAGCAGTGGTTCTGAAAATGGGGTCAGCGGACCCCACTTTGTGCATGCGTGCGTTCCTCCCGGAAAATGATCCAATCGGTTGGCTCCAAACATGCTTCTCTCCACGCCTCCATCCAATGAGAAACAGGAATACAACAATATATCTGTCACTCCCCCCCCTGAACGAACCAATAGGGTCTCTGGACCTCCAGTAAATACAGGGTGTCATGATGCATGCTGGGAGTTGTAGTCGTCTGGTCTGGGCTTCACAATGAAGACTGCTTCGCTGCTTCTCCTGTTCTTCTGTGTGGCTGCAGGTCAGTGTTTGTTGTTTTTGGCAGCTAATTTTGATTTTAGTTTTAGTCATTAGTCTTTAGTCATTAGTAGGTGAACGTTATACGCTTTGCTTGCATAATGCATGGCTGCCAAATGAACTACTTTTCTCCAGTGCATTTGGTGCAACAGATAAACCACAACTAGACCCAAGCAGAATATTAGTAGAGACGATCCATGTTCTCTGTTACAGACTTACAGTGGAACTCATTTATTCTGATATTTGTCTCCTCAGCTCTCCAGACTGAATCGCACAACACAACAGGTAAACAGAGAATGCTTTATTATTATTGTTGTCTCCACCAGGCCGAAGGCATGGGGAGAGAGAGAGAGAGAGTGTGTGTGTGTGTGTGTGTGTGTGTGTGTGTGTGTGTGTGTGTGTGTGTGTGTGTGTGTGTGTGTGTGTGTGTGTGTGTGTGTTTGTGTTGGTCGGGACGTCATCGAAAATGTTCCCCCTCCTGTTTAGCCGACAACAACGAAAATCTTAAAACGTTAATAACTCGCGATCTAAATCATCCCGTCAAATTCTAAGAAAAGATCCTGTGTTAGACGGGCCCCCGCGGTCCAGTCGCTAGTCGCGGTAGATTTAAT
>NW_027637034.1:3852014-3887014 GCF_951216825.1 Electrona antarctica | reverse complement strand
AGAAAACTGTCATGATTTAAAATACATTTTTAAAATCTGGTCTCAGTCCTAAATGGGTTAACATACTTAGATACAGAGTTTGGTTTTATTTGCATTTTCTATTGTTGTATTGGCTTATTGTTTGTTTGTCTGATGTCACATGGCAGGAACAGGTGTCAGAGTTTCTTTCTGTACTAATATTGTGTGTTATTGGTCTAATAAAATCTACAGATGTAAATTATCATTCTTGGTAACTCTAATATTTACATTGATTTCTCATCTCTAATGTATGTAGTTTTAAAAATTATGCTGTGTTCATGAATATGTTCTGTCTCTCCTAAACAAACAAATAAAGCATTTTTTAAGCTAAATGTGATGTCTAATTTTCTCTAGATGTGGAGCCCTTCCTCATCTTCGTCACCCGCAACAAACTGAATAAGATGAACTTGAACGGCTCCAACCACACTGTGCTCAAACAGGTGAAAACCATTGAACGTACTGTAACAAGCCAATCCTATACACGCTTACACCCATACCAACAATAACACATCCTATACACGCTTACACCCACCAACAATAACACATCCTATACACACTTACACCCACCAACAATAACACATCCTATACACGCTTACATCCACCAACAATAACACATCCTATACACGCTTACATCCACCAACAATAACACATCCTATACACACTTACACCCACCAACAATAACACATCCTATACTCGCTTACATCCACCAACAATAACACATCCTATACACACTTACACACACCAACAATAACACATCCTATACACACTTATACCCACCAACAATAACACATCCTATACACACTTATACCCACCAACAATAACACATCCTATACACACTTACACCCACCAACAATAACACATCCTATACACACTTACACCCACCAACAATAACACATCCTATACTCGCTTACATCCACCAACAATAACACATCCTATACACACTTACACCCACCAACAATAACACATCTTATACTCGCTTACATCCACCAACAATAACACATCCTATACACACTTACATCCACCAACAATAACACATCCTATACACACTTACATCCACCAACAATAACACATCCTATACTCGCTTACATCCACCAACAATAACACATCCTATACACACTTACACCCACCAACAATAACACATCCTATACACACTTACACCCACCAACAATAACACATCCTATACTCGCTTACATCCACCAACAATAACACATCCTATACACACTTACACCCACCAACAATAACACATCCTATACACACTTACACCCACCAACAATAACACATCCTATACACACTTACACCCACCAACAATAACACATCCTATACACACTTACACCCACCAACAATAACACATCCTATACACACTTACACCCACCAACAATAACACATCCTATACACACTTACATCCACCAACAATAACACATCCTATACACACTTACATCCACCAACAATAACACATTCGAGCCCCTTATCAACTGCATTAAAACCTTGATGGATGAAAACCTCTTACATCTCAATGACAATAAAAGGGAAATCATCATCTTTGGACAATACCCTAACCTGACTCCGCCAGATGGGGCAGCAGAGAGTACACTGGGTTCCCAGTCAGCAGCAGCTATCCCACCTCTAGCTGCTGCTGATTGGCCAGGCCGTTTTGTGGCCGGGCATCAAGTCTGCCTGAGAGTTCCCAGATGGGAGCAGGAGGGGGGAACCCAGTGTACTCTCTGCTGCCCCATCTGGCGGAGTCAGGTTAACAATGCCCCACCCCTCCTGTCAACAACCTCGGCCCCCTCACTTCCAATATCCACACAGGCGCAAAAGATCTTGCTGTTATTTTCGATAATAATTTTTAAATTTGACAAGCAGATAAGCTCTGTTCCACCTGAACCCTCAGAACAAGAGGTGACCTAGCGGTGGCTAGGTCACCCCTCTTTATTAGAGCTGCCCAATCCATCGAGATTATTAAATCCCTATTTAAAACGCACCTTTTCTCCCTGGATTTTAATGCAATCTGATTTAATTTGCTCATGTATTTCTATTGTCCATGTATCATGTTTGCCTCATTTGCTATGTTTCTGGTTTTACTTCATTGTGTTGTGTGAGGGGGAGGGGCGCACGACTGCGCCCCTCCCCCTCACACAACACAATGTTGGGTCAAACCATGTGACCTCCATTGGAAATGCATTGGGCCGCTGGGCGGCCATGACACAACACCCAACGAGCACAGAGAATTGCATTAACCGTGTGAGTGCACCCTAACTAACTGCTGTGCTGTGACAGGACTTGGATGAAGCGAAGGCTCTGGACTTTGACTACCAGCAGCAGAAGATCTACTGGACAGAAGGGTTGTTCATCAACAACAGCAGGACGATCAGTCGTATGCACATCAATGGCAGTGACGTCCAGGTCAGTGTGACAAATACACAGATGGGAAGTTAAGTAATGTCAGAAAATGGTTATACTTAAACTCAAAATGCTTTGTAATATCACTGTTAGACAGTGTGGTGGTAACTAAGTATTTTTACTCAAGTACTGTACTTATTAAACACTATAAGGTACTTGTAATTTCCCTAAGTATTTATATTTCCTAATCCATACATACTGGTACTCCACTACATCTCAGAAGCATATTTATAAATTTTACTTATTTGACAGCTTTAGTTACTTGCAGTGGTGGACAGTAATGGATGAGGTACTTTTATACTGTCCTTTAAGTACATTTATGAGTGTGGTTTACTTTACTTCAGTATTTCAATCCACTGCATTCCAAAGACTAATATTGTACTTTTGACTCCACTACATTTCTAGGAAGGTAAAAGGTACATCCTGAATTAACGATCTATAAGCTCACACAGCGTCGCATCACGACACGTTGTGATGCTTGTAGATCAGCTATATAATCTGAATCCCCCCCCCCCCACCGCCCACCCCTTTCCCCCCTCACTGTATATGTTTATTTTCCCTTTTTACCTCCCTTATGATGAATTCCTGTTCTGTTCTTTGACTATATATAGAAGTGTATATTTGTACGTATCTAAATGTTTTGATGAATTGAACAAGGTGGACCCTCTTGTAAACAAGTGTAATGCTTAATTACTGCATACATAATTCTGCAAACTGTTAATAAATATTTCAATCAATCAATCAATCAATCAAGCAATGCATTGATACAAATTCTTTATATACACATTATACAGTAGGCTACAAGTACTTTAGCTCAAGTACACATTTGACAGAGCAATTTATACTTGTAGTTGAGTAATATTTGACCTGGAGTATCTATACTTTGACTCAAGTACTGGGCTTGAGTACTTTGTCCACCACTGGTTCAGGGCCAAATTAGCCACTGGGCCAATGGGGCCGTGGCCCAGGGGCCCTTGGCTCTCAGGGACCCTTCGGGGAAATTGAACCGCTCTGTACTGGGTTTGAGGCCCTGAAAAAAGCTCCTGGGGACCTTCATTGGCCATTGATTTTATTAAATGTAGGTCAAAAAGTTGATAAAAACACGAAATAACTTGAAAATTCCGTGCGCACGCACGCACGCTATGGGGGCCCCAACAAATTTACCGGCCCAAGGGGCCCTTGTGGGGGTTAATCTGTCCATGCACTGGTTACTAGTTACTTTGTAGATTTAGATTTTTATGATGTTATAAATAATAACATTATTCATTGAACATATTCAAAATAGTTAGAAAATAGCAGATCTATAAGCTCACAACGCATCACGTCACAATGCATTGTGAGCTTAATTATAGCATATAGCATGCTATTTACAAATAACAAACAATAAAACATGGTGAGTATATCCAGAGTGAATGTATGTCTCATCGACAGGTCCTCCACACGTCACTCAGCGGACCAGAGGGTCTGGCTGTTGATTGGGTGGGAGGAAACCTCTACTGGAGTGACCGTGTGCAGCGCACCATAGAGGTGTCCAAACTAAACGGGGCGTACCGAACAGTCCTGGTCAACACCGGCCTGGACTGGCCACGCTCCATGGCTGTGGATGTACGCTACGGGTAAGTGTACTGTGGTGTGGTGATCATGAACCTTACACTGACTTTATCAACCGTCCTGTGAAACACCACAGACTTTAGTCTTAGTCTTAGTCGACTAAATATGAAAAAATTGTAGTCTTTTATTATTTTAGTATTTTAATCTTAGTCTTAATGTACATTTTTAAAGATTTAGTCCGTATAGTATACTGTATGTGTGATTTGTTGTGAATAGTGACCTGACACAGTGTCTCCTCTGACAGCTACTTGTACTGGGCAGACTGGAGCGGCATCAACCCCCACATAGGGAGGATAGGGATGGACGGCACCAACAGGAGCATCATAATGGACGATAAGATCACCGAGCCCATGGGCCTGACGTTAGACTACATCAATGATCACATCTACTGGACCGACTCCAGGGAGCAAAGCATTGAGTTTGCCAACCTGGATGGAACCAACAGACACACAGGTAACACACACGCACGCACGCACGCACGCACGCGCGTGCACGCACGCACAGACAGATTTTATAGTATGGGGATTCATGGATGCCATTTTTACAAATATTTTGGTCAACACAAATCCTAGGGAGCCAAATATAGCTGATCTACAGGCTCACAATGCGACGCGTTGTGAGCTTGTAGATCTGCTATTCTTGGTGAGTGACACCGGTGTGCAGTTGGATAAGTAAGGCATAATTCACACACACACACACACACACACACACACACACACACACACACACACACACACACACACACACACACACACACACACACACACACACACACATACAGCATACTGTATATGCTATGGGTATGTAATAGCCCAATATTTATTGGGTTAATTGGGTAATATTTATTGTGGGCAACATTTTGATAAGACACTGTAATTACACAATTCCAGGTCCATTTTACCAATGCTCCAGATTTGACTGTGTTTAAGAACAGCTTTTGTACATTTTGTCCATGAGTAGTGGAAGAAAAAGTAATTAAAGCAGTAAGAACATGATTTACTTTAGTACACTTTACTAAAACATTGTATCTCTTATTATAATAGTCTTATTACTATTTCATAATATTCTGACACTTTTGGTGTTGTGTGTCTGTAGTTCTGCGTCAGGACAACTCTATCTATTGTATTACCCTGTTTGAGGAGTACATCTACTGGACAGAGATCGGCTCCTGCTCCATCTACAGAGCTTACAAGACTCAGGGAACCAACAAAACAAAACTCATCGACAACCTGGACCACCCACACATCCAGATCTACCACCCCTATCAACAACCTGAGGGTCTGTACCACCTACTGTACACAACACTCTCATTATGACTCTGCATAATGACTTATATTAACTGTCTATCATTGTCTCCACCAGGCCGAAGGCATGGGGAGAGAGTATGTTTTGCACTCCGTCCGTCCGTCCTTCCTTCCGTCCGTCTGTGTACAGCTAATCTCCGGCACCGTTAACCCGGTCGATGCCAAACTTTGCACACACACTCCCTGGATGCCAACGATGAACCTCTGCCCCACATTTTCCAGAACGGCCTGTTATAGCGCCACCATGAGGCAGCTTTTCACATTTTTTACCTAAAACTGCACAGATCTGCGTGAAACGTTGCATGCACACTCCCTAGAGGCCAAGGACAAACCTTTGACCTGCATTTTCCGCATCTGCCTTTTATAGCGCCACCAGGAGGCCGACTTTTGTAAAACACATTTTTTGATATTACTCCTCCAGATTCTGTCCAAAAATCTCACAAATCGTTACACAGTATCTCTATGGTCATGTGCTCAAGTCGGATCTGTCTGATATTTCATATTCCATCCTAATTGGCTATAATTGGCTTTCACAGTTTGCAAGATTGCCCCGTTTTGAACAATAGCCTCAAATCATGAACGCAGCATGCAATTTACGTGAAATCTTTCACACATTTTCTTACTAGGCTGAGGAATATATCCCACCCTTTTCACATTGGCCTGTTATAGCGCCACCAACAGGTTGATTTTTGCAAAACACATTTTTGGACAAAATGCCTCAAATCATCCAATTGCCATCAAAGGCGTATGAAGAAATGGCAATCGGTACACATGATCTCTGTAGTCATGTGATCAAGACGAGTCTGATGGATTTCTCAGATTGTACACTGATTGGCTAAGATTGCCTTCCAAAGTTTTCAGGAGTGGCCCGTTTTGTACAAAATGCTGCACATGTCTTGCTCATCCAGAATTCTATCCTCAGAGATGCTATGAGTGATCTGGCTCTGCATTTCCTCAACAAAATGAAGCAAATTGTTGCAAAAACAAATACAAAAAAACATCCTCCTAAACATTTTGCCAAACATCACACACACTCCTATCCTCCTGGTGGAGACCTGTGCCCGGAAGGGCACTTTTTCTAGTTGTATTATAATCTGATCTGTTTTGAAAAGCAGTATAAATACACAATAATAATAATAATAATAATAATAATAATAATAATAATAACTAGAACTGCACTCTGTCCAGTACCTACTTGCTTGTTGCACACTAGTAGGCCATAAATGGCCTACTAGTGCGCAAGCAGAGCGTGCAAGTACTGTCGACCACTACAAACTGTCAAATCTCAGCTTCTCTGTGAAAGAACATTTGAAATATTGAATTATTAGGTACGTACCTTGTTTTTGGAGGTAAAAAAGTAGTATTGTGATTTGTGAAGTATGGTAAAAGTTTCTGCTCAGAAATATGCTGATTTGTCCTGGCTATCTAGAATACAGCTCTATGACTTACTTGAAAAGTATTTACACTATCTGACACTATTTTGAGATCTGTTGAAGAACATGAAGGTAATTCTATTTAAGCATTTCAAATTCATTCTTTCGTTACATAATTAACAACAATCAATTACGTAATGTTGTAATTAATACGGATGAGTGACGGCTTTAGTGTCGGGTGGAAATGCATATATGTGTATGTAATTTGTAAGTTGATTAGCGGTGTGGTTACTTTGCATATGCCCCAGTTGATGCGTATGTATCGTAGCAGCATATGACGTCAGGGTATAACTGGTATAACTAGCTCTCAATGATGACGTAATAAAAATGTGGATTAAAGGACCCAATGCCAGGGTGTATTGGTTTTCGATGGTGACTTAATGACGATATGTTTTAGTGTCGGGAAGATTAAAGGTAATGCCCCTATGTATACATGTATGTAATCTGACACCACTGCCATATCGAGCACAAGTAGTCATCACGTCATACGCTGGCACGGCGCATACGCATCAAACGGCGACATACGCATCGGCACTGGACGAAAACTATTACTTGCGCGCTCTGCTTGCGCAAGTAATAATAATAATAGTAGCAGTAGTAGTCATATTGTGACATAGTAGTAGTCATAGTAATAGTAGTATTGTAACATATAGTAGTAGTAGTAGTAGTAGTATTGTAACATATAGTATTGTATCATAGTAGTATAGCTATAACTAAAAATACATCACATGGATGCACCTGGGACGTAAGCTCAGTGATGTGTCCTGAGGTCAACGGGGTTTCGGGTCTACCAACATCATACCCCTCACTCAGGGACGTATCCTCAGTGATGTGTCCTGAGGTCAACGGGGTCATACCCCTCACTCAGGCGACCCAGCCGGGGTTGATCAAATCCCGATTTACGTCCCAGTAGCTACCCTCGATCAGTCCATCAGGGAATGAGCAAGGCCACACAATCCGTTGCTCCGGAACTACTCTGCCGGGACTGGGAGAACCAAATTCTGGCGCGTGGAAGAACTAGGCTCTGTGGGTTGAATCCGGGCCCCTCCTACATCTCACCAGGTCCACTCCTGCTCTCACCAGGCCCAGGACCTGTGCGTTGCACCAGACTCCCAGCACCAGGCACTCCATTCAGGAGTGGTGGATTATAATGGCCCTCCTAAAGGCCTCATCAAGGTTTGTTGGGCTTCCTCCTCACGGAGGACACAGGCTGGGGGCGCTAACCCATACTGCTCACCCGGGTGCCGTCTACATTCCGGCTGTCACCCGTCTCTCCGGTGGTCACTAGACTATACCCGGTTGTCACATAGTCTATTCCTATGAGTCACTATAAATAGAATAACTATAACTAAAAATACAACGCATGGATGCACCTGGGACGTATCCTCAGTGATGTTTCCTGAGGTCAACGGGGTTTCGGGTGTACCAACATCATACCCCTCACTCAGGCGACCCAGCCGGGGTTGATCAAATCCCGACTTCCGTCCCATAGTTGCGAACGCAGTGATTGCGAACGCAGTGAGCATTTACTATGAGACCCAGCAGATCATGTCTGTCTGTGTGTCTGTCACGCTGTAACACCACCCGCCCACCACCAGAGGGCGCAGCTGTATCACACACAAAAACACACACATGCACGCACGCACACACACACACGCACGCACACACACACAAAAAACTTAACTTCAAAAAAAACTTAACTTAAAAAAAAACTTAACTTAAAAAAAAAACTTAAAAAGGAAAAACTTAAAAAGGAAAAATAACTTAAAAAAACATTTAATTAAAAAAAACGTAACTTAAAAAACCTTAAAAAGTACGTAATTTATTCTAATTGTTGTTATTGCAATTTACGAGCTGCGTTCGCTTCCCGCGTTTGCACGTCTTACTTGTAGTATAGTAGTATTCAGGGCTCTCATATTCGTTACATGTGTACATGTTTTCCTGCAGTGTCTGCTCATCCGTGTCAGACCAACAATGGAGGCTGCAGTAACCTGTGTCTGCTGTCGCCTGGAGGAGGCTACAAGTGTTCCTCTCCCACCCAGGGGTGAACGTGGGCCGGAGCGCTCCGGAACGCCGCGCTCCGCTATGGGATTCGCTGCCGGAAGGGAGCGGAGCGGAGCGGAGCTGTCGTATTAAATAACCTGCTAACCAAAACGCATGTCCAAGAAGAAAACATAATCTACTAACGTCAGATTAACACACACACACACACACACACACACACACACACACACACACACACACACACACACACACTAGTGTTATTAGGTGAGTTATCTAATAAAGGTGCTTCTGAATTGAAACAGTGTGTTTTGTCAGTCAGCGTAATCTGACGTTTACTATTTATTTGTCACACCTGCACGGCACAGGGTGGAAGCACACTTGGGCTTCCTGTCTTCCTGTCTCTCTTCCTGGTTTTTAGACAGCTGGTGGATGGAAATGAAGCTCCGCCCACGCGGCAGAAGGCCATGCCGCGTCGGCCAGATTGAGGGTGGAGCTTCATTTCCATCCACCAGCTGTCTAAAAACGAAGGAAGAGACGCCTCATGCCGCTCGCGCCTTTTGGCATCTTGGTGTGTGCCTGCGCTGACAGTGAGACAGGTTTTTCTCTCCCCTCGGCTCGCACCACGACTCGATCGCGCCAACGTGCTGCAGCGTGCGAGCAGCACGGCCGCAGGCAGGACCCGAGCGGATACGGAAACCGACGTTCGTCACGTGCCTTAAGAGGTATGCGTGCAAATGACCGAATAGAGTTGGCGGGATCTCTACTACGACAAATTAAATTCCACCAACGTTCAAAACATGTTAGTCCACTTGCCAGAATAAGCACAGTGCACACACACACATTTCAGACAGGTCCATGCACAGTGCACACACACATTCACAGTGCACACACACACACACACACACATACATTTCAGTCGGGTCCATGCACAGTGCACACACATTTCAGTCAGGTCCATGCACAGTGCACGCACACACACACACACACACACATTTGGAACTGATAGGCTTCCCCTATTGGGCAATTTCTAATAACTTGACACCCACAGTCCTGTGTGTTGTAATCACTGTTTTCATTTGTAGCAATTAACCCTTGGTGGTCGAATAAATCAGACAGAGAAGTCACATAAAGGCCAATATTCCCAAATCCTCGCTGCCTGCACCAACCAACACACAGAACACACTTTCACTGTGTGTGTGTGTGTGTGTGTGTGTGTGTGTGTGTGTGTGTGTGTGTGTGTGTGTGTGTGTGTGTGTGTGTGTGTGTGTGTGTGTGTGTGTGTGTGTGTGTGTGACATTATCGGTAAAGTTGCTTGTAAGTATTTGTAGTTGCAGGTTTTTGGGAGCTTGTAATTGTTTCTTAAGTGTAGTTGCTTATTTATGCTTTTTTTTTTCTTTTCCTAATGTCGTTTAAACCAGTGATTTACATTTTCATGTCAAGGAGTCACAAGGACCCCCAGAATGGTCCAACTAAAGGACGGTGATGGGAGATCTTTAGGGATAAACAAGTCCAAAGTAGATCTACAAGCTCAAATATCATATTAAATATAAATCTGACTTGCCTAAGCCTGCAGTGCAGACACCCTGTTACATGTAATTTTCAGAATGGACACAATTATTGTAATTTTTTCAATACAGAATGAGATCATATCGACATCGGTGATATCGGTTATCGGCCATAACAGCAATTAATTATATCGGATAAATTGATATCGGCCAAAATGTCTCATCGGCACATCCCTAAGGACACTATAGGCTATATCTAAAAATATTCTGTGCCAGGAACGCGTTGCATTGCGACGCGTTGTGAGCATGTAGATCGGCTATTTTCAAAATAGCCTAGTCTGGCTTCTTTTAACACTAACACTAAAGTTAAAAATCCCACCCATGTGAAGTGAGGGCTGAGGGAACATAGGGCTGAGGGAACATAGGCATGACCAGAGCCAGGGAGTAAGAGTTACGCAAACAACTCCGTTCACTTCAGTCCAATGGCGGCTCTTGAGCATGGGGACAACCGGAAGTTTACGGAATGCATTGGAGTCTATGGGGCTCGCGTGAGTACATGAACCACGTGACCGTGTTGTTTTCTGCCCCCTCAATCTCGCATCTCATTCTATTTGCTGTTGCCAGACCTGGGCAGTTTCATTTGAGGAGCCTCAACACACACACACACACACACACACACACACCCTGCTGTTACCGGGCCCCCGTGGCGGTCGGTCTATTGTTACCGGGGCCCCTGTGGCGGTCAGTCTGTTGTTACCGGGCCCCCCGTGGCGGTCGGTCTGTTGTTACCGGGCCCCCCGTGGCGGTCGGTCTGTTGTTACCGGGCCCCCCGTGGCGGTCGGTCTGTTGTTACCGGGCCCCCCATGGCGGTCAGTCTGTTGTTACCGGGCCCCCCACGGCTGTCGGTCCGGTGAGGTCCCGTGTACGCCGCGGACATCATGAGCAGAAAGCCCGGCGTCCACCCGGGCTGTGTGGTCCGCCTCAAACAGCTGTGTATCGACGCGATATGTCGGCACATCAGCGACATCGTCGTTTTAACGCACCCCTCACCTTAATCCAGTCTGACCAATGCTATGTCTAACCAAAGTATGCCTCCCCACCGCACGTACACAATACGCGTACACACGCACGCGCGCACACACACACACACACACACACACACACACACACACACACACACACACACACACACACACCAAAGACCTCTGCATTATACTTCAACGCTGAGAAATGCACTGCCAATGTTTCACTCCCAAGGATTAAATTGGTCAGAGACATTTCTATATGACTTTATCTCTGGTTTTTGGGTGTCAAGAGAAAAGCTGCAAGAGAATCCATTCAGGTTCACTAATCCTGTCTCCTTCCATCAGAATCAACGTCAGGTTGCACGCGGTACTCGCGGTACTCGCGGAATCAGCCAAAGTTGACGGTCGATTCACCCCTTAACCAACCGAAAGTCGGAGGTTCGTATATAAGTACATAGAATGAAAAATATAGGTAACGACATTACTGGAGCGAACGAGGCGGCTGCAACTCGTATAGCCTATCTGAGGAATGCGTGTTTTGAGACGTGATAGCTTTATATGGGGATGGACGATATGACAGACGAAGGGCTAGCCGAGAGAGGGAGAGAGAATGAAGCACAGTGGTGGTGCCCGCTGCTTGGCTTGGCATGGGGCTGTGTGTGTGTGCGCGTGTGTGCATGTGTGTGCGCGTGCGTGTCAGTGTGACGTGGATAGTTTCTCATGGCTAATTACAGTGTGTCTCTCGCCCCACCTGGTCACTGACACATGTTCAACGGATCAGACAGACGCACCCTACCCTACACACCACCTGTAAGATATGATATAACAACGCACACAATAACAATAACGCACACACGCACGTTAGGGCTTTAAGCAACTAGTCGACTATTCAACTAGTCAACAAGAGAAGACATTTTTTGTCCCTCTTTTTTGTAGGCCTTAAGATCAGCTAAATTATAGTTATAGTCACCAATGTACACAGTTTTTAAATGTACAACTATTATTTATTTATTTTGTACTTTGGCCTAGTTAAACAACTAGTCGACTAGTCGATTAGTAAACTAGGTAACTAGTCAACTAGTCAAAATCACTAGAAGTGAAAGCGCACACACACACACACACACACACACACACACACACACACACACACACACACACACACACACACAAACCAGCAATTTGGGAATATATCTGAAGTGTCTCTCTGTCCATCTGCAGTCTTACATACGACACATAGAGGTCTCTGTCCCCATGTTTAAGATGAGATGCTATATGTGAATATTATAACGTGAAATGAATGGGCATTAATAGTGAAATAAAATGTTTTCCAATGCTTAATAATATACTTTTCCATGACTGTCTTCATGTGCATGGGCCACTTTGATGATGGAGAGGGCCACTATATTTCCACACTCACTCCAGAGTGCCACATTGCATATTAGCCTAATGCCGTAGCGAATATAGCTGATCTACAAGCTCAAAAAGTCGCAGTGTGACACATTTTGAGCTTGTAGATCAGCTATTTTTTCTACATTTGAATTGAAATCCTGAATAATTTTTTGCTATTTTTAAATTGGAATCTGCATTTGTTTTGCCCGGAAAACACTCCTTGGCCTAAAACGGCCATAGCCGTCATCACAAATGTGATGAGGTCAGCACAAATGTGAAGAGGTCAGGATTGATGGTAAAAGATGGTATTGGCTGCATGTGTAACGGGTGTGTATTGTCCCTAGTAATAGCTTAACCCTTCCTGAGTACCCGGGTCTCATACATTGAAGTCATACTCTCAAATCGTACCCCAGCTATGTTGCTGGACATGTCGATGATTTTATGGAGTTTGTTCTTATTAACCAATGATAATGAGCCATACCAGGAAACAAAACAAAATGTCAATGCACTCTACACAAACGATCGATGGCCATAATTCTTTTCCCCACGTTATACTGTCTCAGTCTGCGCATAAAATGCAGCCTCTGCTGACCTTTCTTATAGATGGAATGAGTGTTGGAATTCCACGTCAGCTTGGAATCAATATTGTTGTACCCAAGTACTTGTATTCCTCCACAATCACTACCCCATCCCCACCAATAGTTTTTTTGATATTCAGCTAAAGGAAGTTACTCCTGCACCAACCGGCAAACTCATCCACTGTTCTTCGATAGTGCCACATTTGGGCACATTTTGGCAAGTGGCTATGGCCGAATTTAGGCCAAGGAGTGTTTTTCGTGCAAAACAAATGCTTGGAATGGACTCAGAATCATGAAAAAACCCTAGTTTGACACAATTCTTGTCACATTCTACTTAAAGCATGATGAAATTTGGAAAATGTTGCCTTATATTGGTTGTCCATGCCTGGTGTGGTATACAAAAATGGCCATAACTTTTTTCCACGATGTTTCCGGCAGAGCAGGCCTGTCCTTCTGTGGACCTTAATGACCAAATGAATAGAAAAAACACAAATAAAATGTACGGCATGACAGGTCCTGTCCAATTTTGGGCTATCTACTAGTGTGCATTCATTCATTCACAACACCTTAAGTTTGATTGACTAATATGTCCCAATGCCAAACCTGCAGCAGTAGGCTGTAAAAATAAAAATAACTGTCGGGGAGAAGCAAAGCATGCCTACATTTGTAGGAGTTGTAGTCCATTTCTCCAACCGAGATCGTATATAATCTTCGCATATTAAAAATCCTTGTTTATGCTTCCAAGGTGTTCTGCATGATGCTTTTGTCAAACATCACCATGCGCTGTCGGATGTCAACCACCAGATGGCGGCAGTGTCTTGTATTCACTCAGGTGTTGATTTTGACAGCACATTTTGATTTGATTTTAGTCACAGTCAAAGGCCAGGGTCCTCCATTTTCAATGAACTGATGGGGGTGCCCACATAAAAACGACATTTTAACAAATACTGTACACTTTTTTGAAAGAAATCTTCCTCCTTATATTATAATAATACCTGATGATCATGTTTTAGATTGGAAAAAATTGCGGCACTCCATCTTTAACAAATATAACAACCCCAAAAAAAGAAAGAAAAGAACAGAAATAATAATGTCCAGTCTCTCCCGAGTATTGCTCTCTTTCTGTCCTGCCGCGCTACACCAAATATGTGACAGGGGCCGAATCAGTCACACAGTACCTAATCAATTACCTTATTAACGATATGTTTGTGTTATTACCACTTTGTAAGGCATACAACCATTAATTATTTGAGTTGCACTGTTTAAAGTGTGAAGGGTATCAACATTGTGAAACCAAATAAAGTGCATAAAACCCTGGAGACTAAGCCACCCTTAAATTGAAGAGGAAAGGGGCCTCTGCAACACTTTAAACCTTAGCTTCTGTTTGTTCAAGGTCACACAGGTTCAAGTTTACCAGAGAGCAATAACCTTTCAATGCAGGAGAGAGACTGACACTGAACCATGGATCAAAAGGTATAACACATATTGTATTGCCCTTGTACATGCAGCGGCCACTAAAATCCCATAAAAACAATGTTTATTAAACCCTAAAATGTGTAATATATGTAATATGCGTAAAGCAACGAAATAGTCAGCAACATCCCTGGACGGTGACAGCAGTGCATGCGGAACAATGGTTCACTGGGCTGGTATGTGACTTTCCCTCCCTCCTATTGACTGACACCAGGTGCAACAAGTCTACTTGATGACGGTAGATAAATACCTGATGTGACACACAGGGCCTCATAGCTCAGTGGTTAGAGCACTGGTCTAGTAAACCAGGGGTCGTGAGTTCAATTCTCACTGAGGCCTATCAGCTTTTTAACCAGAGTTGATAAAGGCTCCACACGCAAAGACCTCTGCATTATACTTCAACGCTGAGAAATGCACAGTGGTGGAAAATAACGAAGAGAAGTACTGTACTTAAGTACACGTTTTGAGAATTTGTACTTTTATTTACTATTTTTATTTTTCTGTACTTTTAATCCGCTACATTACACTACACCTTTCGTTACTCGCTACACATTTCCGCGCAAAATATGCAAGATATGCGGGGCTCGCTTGATTTAACAATCTCCGCATTTTCCGCATAAAGTTTATAAAGTCCGCCTCACTCATTCGTCCACATGCACACAGAGAAGCATGGTGGTGCGGTGCGGTGAAAAAGCTGGACAGAAGCGCCCGTCTCTCTCTCTCTCTCTCGCTCTCGCTCTCTCTCTATCTCTATCTCTCTCTCTCTCTCTCTCTCTCTCTCTCTGGTGCGGTGAATAAATAACAGCGAGCCGCGCTGTGTGTGTGTGTGTGTGTGTGTGTGTGTGTGTGTGTGTGTGTGTGTGTGTGTGACGCGCGCTGGTTATTTCCGTTCTGTTTTCGTCATCAAAGCTCTTATTAATTTGCATGGCTGTGTTGTGGTGGAATGTGGAACACTATACACAGCTTAACGTCAGGAACGTTACACGACTCACCCATCCAGGTGATTTCAATAATAATCACTGGCTGTAGTCTTACCGTGCAAAACATTTCAGTAGCTCTTGCTACTGAAATGATCGATTATTTTTTATGGAGAAATCATTTAACATGCATCTCAATGGGAGACAGAAGGACAGTTTGCCCTCGCAGAGTGGAGTGGGTGGGGCTTAATTAGTGATGGGCTAATTATAATGCGTGAATTCACGCCATTATAATGTCTGTTTTGCAAATTGCAATGGCTCGCCCCATTCTCCCCTAAATGACTGTGGACTGTTGACTGTGGAACCCCCATCTGAAATATATTTTTGTGTGAGCTTGCTTGCAGCGGTGGCCGAACGGTTTGCGGAGCGGTCTTGATACCGGAAGGTCGCCAGTTCGTATCCCCGGACCGGCACGTTCAAATTACCACCGCTGAAGTGCCTTGGGCAAGGCATTAAACCACTACCAGGAAATGTTCTATGAGCAGGGCCTGGCTGTAAACAAGTATCTGATGCTTAGTCCAGTTACCCTGGGTAAATATAGTAACTTTGCTTTGCTTACCCTGAGGATGCGTGTATGTAAACACAAACATTGTCCTAACACAAACATTAAATGCCATTGATAATGAATGCCCAGTTTCTAGTGTTTATCCCAACACAAACATTAAATGCCATTGATAAAAATGAATGGCCAGTTTCTAGTGTTTATACAAACATTAAATGCCATTGATAATGAATGGCCAGTTTCTAGTGTTTATACAAACATTAAATGCCATTGATAATGAATGGCCAGTTTCTATGTTTATACAAACATTAAATGCCATTGATAATGAATGGCCAGTTTCGAGACGAGTGTTGAAATAAAGCCACTTTTGGACTTTATTTCTTTGTAGGCATTTTGAAAAGCATGTTGTACTTTTTACTTGTACTTTGTACTTGTACTTTGTAATTTTTACTTTTACTTAAGTACATTTTACACAAGGTACTTTTTGTACTTAAGTACATTTAATTGTAGGTACTTTTATACTTTTACTTAAGTAACTTTCTTAATGGGTACTTTGTATATTTACTTTTTTAATTAATTTTCAAGTAGAGAATCAGTACTTCTACTAAGGTAAAATATTTTTGTACTTTTTCCACCACTGCAAATGCACTGCCAATGTTTCACTCCCAAAACGAAGCGGATGGCTCCACTCGATTCATTCGAGTTCATTTCAAACATCCAAAGCCCGGTCCATAAACACATTTTGAGCATAAACACATTTTGAGCTTGTAGATCAGCTATTTTTGTGTGTGTTTGTTTTAACCCCTCCTCCATATTGTGAGGATACTGAATCTAATGGTCTAGGTTTCGATTTTCTATGACCTTTAGAAATGTTAAAGATCATCAAAAACACTGGGATTTTACCTTAAAACATTTAAAATATTTGTTTAATTTCCCTTTTTGATATATATATTATAGTGAGGCTTTTAAGTAAAGAAAGTGAGTTCTTCTTCCAACACCAACTTCCAGCAGTCTTGCATCATCATGGAAAAAGTCTTATCAACCTGTGTCGTCACAAGGAAGCACACACACATGAACATGCACTCCACACACGCACACACACACACACACACACACACACACAAACACACACACACACACACACACACACACACACACACACACACACACACACACACACACACACACACACACACACACATACACTTGAACATGCACTCCACACGTGCCTGTAGCACAGCCCCTCCCCTTTGGGAATCTCCATCTATTTTTAGCACATCAACGTTGGTGATATTTTTAGCCAAAGGCCAGCGTGCTATAAAGGATCTTGCGTACAATGAGTTCTTCTTCCAACACTGGCAGTCTTGCATCATCATGGAAAAAGTCTTATCAACCTGTGTCGTCACAAGGAAGCACACACACATGAACATGCACTCCACACACGCACACACACACACACACACACACACACACACACACACACATACATACACTTGAACATGCACTCCACACGTGCCTGTAGCACAGCCCCTCCCCTTTGGGAATCTCCATCTATTTTTAGCACATCAACGTTGGTGATATTTTTAGCCAAAGGCCAGCGTGCTATAAAGGATCTTGCGTACAACGATCAACATGCTCTTTAGCACAGTGCCAGTGGAAGTCACACCATCGTTTTCCTATAGATGAGCAGAGAAACTTTTATTAAGTTATTGAAGTTATATTGTACATATAGTTGAGTCTAACTCAGCAGAAACAAACAGATGTTTATTGGGCACGTATAGACTGGTCAATGAATGTGTCATGAAGTACTCTATGTGCAAGAGAGATGAGGCATATAAACGTTCAGTGGTTTTTCTAAAACAAATTATTATTATTATTTTCTATTATTTTCCCCTTGTGAGAGAGAGACACAGGTTCAAGTTCAGGTGATTGTGTGAAGGTGGTGTCAGCTCCCAGTCCATTTACCACACCACTTTCTCATATACGCTGAGTTGGTGGTGCCTGAGATCGTACCCGCATGACCTTGCGTACTTTTGATCTAAAAATGTCTTCTACATCCTGACAGTTTTCTGAAAAAGCTATGTTTCTATGTCAGTCGTTATTCAAAAATAGCAGACCTACAAGCTCGTAGCGCGCCACTCGGTGGCACGCTATGAGCTTGTAGATCTGCTATTTTTCAATAGCTAAAGCATAACATAAAGCTAACACCAAAAGGGGTTCCCGCCCAAAATGGGTTAAAACAGTAAATCCTGAAATGTATCATAGGCTATAGTTACAACGGAGCAGTTTAACGTCATGCCCAGGACACACACACACACACACAAGTTCTTTATTTGATTCCACAAATTACAATACATTTTACTTGGAAACAAATATAACAGGTTGACAGTTCATGTTCACTTAAGGATACACTTCCTCCTCCACACAGACAAACTGCCTATAACAGCCGAAACAGAACAGTATTTGGCAAGTTGTTTGGCTTTGCTCTTTGTCATGCCAGCTATTCAGTTTATGCACATGGCCCAGGCTTCCGAATATCAGTATGGCAAATCTACAGTGATACCCCAGGTTTGTTATACTTCCAAGTAATGGTTGGTTACATTTTTTATGGCAAATCTACAGCGATACCCCAGGTTTGTTATACTTCCAAGTAATGGTTGGTTAAATTTTTTATGGCAAATCTACAGCGATACCCCAGGTTTGTTATACTTCCAAGTAATGGTTGGTTACATTTTTTATCTTGGAATGCCTGGTCCATGTACAAATCAAAGACACAGCCCACCTCCAGAATCAGGACCTCCTTGTGACTGGTCAGGTGTATTTGGGATGTTAGTAGGGTGACCAGATGTCCCTCTTTGCGTGGGACAGTCCCTCATTTCCAAAACTTTTCAGGCGTCCCACAAATTGAGACCCTGTCCCACATTGTGACTGGCAGGCAATTGCATCAGTGTTCAAATGCCCTAATAGTTAGTCCCCTAATAGTTGGCCTTCTGTTGTAAAGCTCTCTCATTGTCTCTTCCTGCAAGATGTGGTTTTAAGCCTGTTAAAATAACATACAAATAAAGCATGATTTTAAAACAAAATGTGAGACACCAGAGGAGTTTATAAATGATAGCCAATAGGCCTATGGTCGAATATGACATCAAGGCATTTAATAGCAACTCAAGTAGTAAGTTGCTAACCCGGTACTCCAGTATCGCTTGTGTGGGACAAGTGGGATGGGGGGACCCCGTCCCCCCATCCCACTTGTCCCACGCAAGCAATACTTCTGTCCCTCAAATGAACAGTTTGGATCTGGTCACCCTAGATGTTAGCAAAGACATCGCATGCACAGCTAAACCAATCTGGTAACATTCTTGAATGTTTATACATTGCTGCACTAGATGGCACATATTTTCGAACTGCATCAGAGTTGCGTGTGGGTGTCGGGATACCAGATTGACAGATGATTGATGGTGCGTCACGTGCACGCACGCACGTGACGCACACACGCACGCATGCACACACGCACGCACGCACGCACACACAGTATGTGTGCAGTCTGCGCGCACACACACACCCTTATTCCAAAATGCATTCCTATGCACTTAAGCAAGAGTATATGCACACGTGCATACAACATACAAACCTCTCTCTCTATTACACAATCCTGCCCTGGCATGGAAAACCCCAGCTACAACCTACTTAAGGAACTGGTAGAGGCTGTCTCTCAGTGCACCCGCAGGCAGCACACTCACAGACAAATAGACAGACACTTTAAGCCCTGGAAGCTTAAGAGAAACCTGACACAGTCACACACCTGCACAGACAGACCCTCACACAGAGACACCTGACAGTCACACACCTGCACAGACAGACCCTCACACAGAGACACCTGTCAGTCACACACCTGCACAGACAGACCCTCACACAGAGACACCTGTCAGTCACACACCTGCACAGACCAGACCCTCACACAGAGACACCTGACAGTCACACACCTGCACAGACCAGACCCTCACACAGAGACACCTGACAGTCACACACCTGCACAGACAGACCCTCACACAGAGACATGGGCAAGCCGACCAATCATTGTGGAGGCAGCACAAGGCTCCTGGCAGCTCTGAGCATCCTCGTCATCCTCTCTAGCCTCATCACCGGCACACGGTCAGGTGAGTGTTGTGCACTTTTTTTTATTAATGTTATTGTTTACTTTTGCTTTATATGGTCAATGGGAAATGTGTGTGGCCATGCTACACTCATTTGATATCAGTCTTGTTTGGAGGTTATAGATATCAGATTATGACTAATATTTAGCAGATGCTCTTAAGCCAGATGATTTACAATAAGCAAGATTCATTAAGAACAAAAACATGGCGATACATACATAAAAACTAGTTATCAAATCATACGTAAACTAAGAACATAATAGTGGAATATCTATATAATGAAACTATATATATTGGCCTACTATAGAGTGCTATGTCTACATCAAATGCTATCTATAAGTTACATAGTGTTTTTACTTGTTTCTTTCTTAAATGTACAGTATATATAAAATGTAATTCAAATGTAGCCTATTTTCATATATGAAATGTTAACCCATTAAACTTGGGAAAGCAACCGTGTGCTTTACATTTTTTGCATTGTCTATATTCAAATATAGCAGATATACAAGCTCACACTGGCTGCAGACTTGTACATCTGCTATTTTTGGAAACCTCTTGAAATGTGTGAGAACCACTGATTTAGAAGCCATTCGTCAAATTCCCGGTACTTTTACTTCTACTCCACCACTACATTTCAGAGGCAAATATTATTTTACTCCACTACAATTATGTGACAACTTTAGTTACTGGTTACTTGTAGATTTTCATTATTATTACAAAACAATTTGAAAATATCTGATCTACGTAGATTTTTCGAAATGTTTTCACATAATTTTCACATTTGAAAACAATCTGCATAATGACTACTTTTACTTTTGGTACATTTTAATTTTGGTAATTTTATATTTTAATGCAGATACTTTTGTTGACTTTCTACATTGCAGTATCGATACTTTTATTTAAAGGAGAAATTCAGGCTAGAAGGATTTATACAAAAGAAAATGGATTTTCGAGCGATGAAAATAAGCAAATTAGCACTAAAACCCAGCGCCCCATTGAGGGCTTATGGTGTGTTAGGGGGAAATAGCCAATAATGCGTTTTTTTGCACAAAATAACACCTGGACCACTTTGGTGCGGATCTAACAAAGTTGTTAGATGCGCATCGTTACATCGTTACATCGTTACATCGTTGTAGTTCTACAACGAAAAGCCTTCTATAGCGTGAAACTCTCCTTTAAGTAAAACACGAGTACTTTGTGTGTGTCCTTTAAGTAAAACACGAGTACTTTGTGTGTGTCCTTTAAGTAAAACATGAGTACTTTGTGTGTGTCCTTTAAGTAAAACACGAGTACTTTGTGTGTGTCCTTTAAGTAAAACACGAGTACTTTGTGTGTGTCCTTTAAGTAAAACACGAGTACTTTGTGTGTGTCCTTTAAGTAAAACACGAGTACTTTGTGTGTGTCCTTTAAGTAAAACACGAGTACTTTGTGTGTGTGTCCTTTAAGTAAAACACGAGTACTTTGTGTGTGTCCTTTAAGTAAAACACGAGTACTTTGTGTGTGTCCTTAAAGTAAAACACGAGTACTTTGTGTGTGTTCTGCAGCCAGCTGCTGTGTGCGATACCGGCGACATCCGCTGCGGTGCGGCCGGCTGTCCGCTTACACCCTGCAGACCATCAACAGGTCCTGTCACATCACTGCTATCATGTGAGTATACCTCCTCAGTTCACACACATAGAGTAGCCCGGTGGTTCTCTTCTAAACCTGTTAAACCCATTTAGGCCTGACGTCGAAATGTAAAAAATGTCTGACAGTTTTCTGAAATACCTCATGTTTCTGTATCAGTGGTGCTCAATATTTCATGTCGAGGACCCCAAAAATGATATGTAATAATTGGCCACCAACCCCCATCTGAAAATATGTTGTTCCAGGAACCCCCCCAGAAGCAAATATTTGAGTTAACAACGTTCGCTCTGCGTGCGTGCGTGCGTGAAGCCAAAGAGCATTGGCGTGGCCTTCGACTGCAGGGAAAGTTGGCCTGTGTTGATTCAGCTGATCACTCTGTTTCACTTTTGATGTACAAAAATGCTGCTATTGGGGAGGATGTTTTAAAATTCACCATCAATCATCTGTCAATCTGGTATCCCGACACCCACACTCCACTCTGTATAAACCATCATGATTCTGAACAACACCTAGAATCCATCGCACACATAACAAATGGATGTAGTGCATACAAAAAGTTTTGTGCCGCATTTTCACGATTTTTAAAAAATAGCGCCACTCGGTGGCGAGCTATGAGCTTGTAGATCTGCTATTTTTCAATAGCTAAAGTATAACATAATGCTTATAGTTAAAACACCAAAAGGGGTTCCCGCCCAGACTGGGTTAATACCTCAAAGAAGAAGAACAAAAGACCATTACTGCATAAAAGTAATCAACAAACGACATGCTATAAATTAAATAACTGGCAAACATTGTCAAATTGTTTGTCAAATAAAAAAAGGCAAGCCCATAGTTTGTTGAAATGGATTGGTCCTAAATAACATGGTTCTGCCATGGCACATGTTGGCTTGCGTCCGCCTATGCCTCTGGTCCTTCCAGGTAATTCTGTGCTGAGTCATGTTGTGACATAAATATAAAAAGACAAATATGCGATTTTGGAGGGAGATAAGCGCTTATCTCACCCTAAAGCACCCTAAAGTAGTAAGTAAAGCCTTGCCGATCCACATTTCTTAATGGCTGTTGGTAGGGCGTTCCACATTTTTGTAGCATATAGAGTGAAATGAATACAAATGTAGTTTGTAGATCTGCTATTTTCACATTATGTATCTGTATCTGTAAGCCCTTGACTCCTTCAAAACTGCTCTCAAAGGGCCCCCAACCACCCCTTTTACCCCTCACTGTATATGTTTTTTCCCCCTTTTTACCTCCTCTATGATGATTTCCTGTCTTCAGCTATATAAAAGAGTATATTTGTACCTCTCTAATTGTTATGATGAATTGAACATGGTGGGCCCTATTGTAAACAAGTGTAATACGTATGGTGTCGTCCACAGTTAACAGTCTTGAAATGTACTGTAATTCTCCAATCTGTTAATAAATTCATCAATCAATCAATCAATCAATCAATCAATCAATCAATCAATAGAACCGATTCAAACACAATTGAATGCCTCAACTCCCACAATTCCAAGTGCTTGTCAGTGTGGGGGGTGGATCCCCAGTTCAAATATGATTAAAAAATCACACCCGTGTGAACTGAGTGGTGTAAGGTATTATATAGCCTGATCAGCTGTGTTCTGACGTAATGTCTGACGTAATGAAATCAGCATCAACCAATCAGCATCAACCATGCTCATTTTTTTTGCACAGACAGACAGACAGACAGACAGACAGACAGACAGACTAACAAAGCCAGTTGTAGGAGTGGTTTACACCACTCAAAATTCGGGGGGTCACAGACACGGTGCCTGCACATACCACCTGCATATGCCTCCGCGTTTCCATAATACATAGGACCAGGGCCAAAGTGGGTTCAGTGGGGTCGACGAGGGCCAGAAAGAATTCCAATGTCGGCCCCTTCTGCAAAATGTTGGTACTATTTTTGGTGCATGGTGGTCAGAGCTATAGGCCAAATAGGGCCAAATTAAGTGGCGATGTGTAATGCTGCTTGCTACTGATTGGCCCGTGGTCATGATGTGTTGTATTTGCTCTCCCCCTGCAGGACTTCATAAACAGTATTATTTATTAGTTAACACAACTAGAACTCTATAGTTTCCTCAACACAGGTGAAAGGACTAGGGGCTCTATCGTGCGCCACCCATTACCCCTTATCCCTGAACTTATTTGCAATTTTTTACTATTTTAAAACATTTAAAAATAGTTCAACTAGCCAATCTACATCGACACGTTGTTAGCTTGTAGATCGGCTATTTGTACTATTTTAAAATGTTTTAAAATAGTAAAAAATAGCAAATAAGTTTAGGGGTAAGATCTACAACAGCAGTGCTACACCCTTTTTTTTCTTTTCCTTTCCTGTGAAGGACCCCTAATGAATATGTATTATCCCCCCCCCCCCCCCCCCCCCCCCCGTCTCATGCAGATTCCACACTCGCACAGGTTTCGAGTGTGCTGACCCTTCCAAGGACTGGGTTATTCGCAGAATGCGCTGTGTTGAGTGAGTACAGCAAGACATGTTCCTCTCTTTTGGTCTTCTTTGTGTGTGTGTGTGTGTGTGTGTGTGTGTGTGTGCGTGCGTGCGTGCGTGCGTGCGTGCGTGCGTGCGTGCGTGCGTGCGTCATTAACATCTAACATCTCATTGAATATAATGTCTGTCTCTCTGATGTTTCCTTACAGTGAAAAGAGGAGAAAAGAGAAAAGCTACTCTCCACTACAGTAGCTGTGTATCTGTACTCTGCACTACAGTAGCTGTGTATCTTCAGAATCACATACCTACCTTTTACCTGCACTATATACTTACTGTTTAATACTGTATTGGATCATGTAGCGGTAGCCTATTGATGCCCCGCTTTGTGTGTTTGTGTGTACCCCATAGCGATGATTTGATTGTAAATTCTCCATTCATTGTCAGTGGCAATGGTTTGTGTTAAGGCAGAATCTACTACACTATAGCTGTTCATAGGAGGGGCTAGCGCCCCTCAAAAATCTATAATTGATAGCTTGATGAAATAATGAATTTACAATTGATCAGTGGGCATGACATTACAGGTGAGAAATGTCAAAACGTAACAAAACAAAAGTGAAATCACCCGCGATCTATACACGCTCACAATGTGACGCATAGTGACTTCATGTGGTTCATATGTGAGTCATTCCAGGAAACCGGTAAGATTTGCAGTCCCCTCTGACCTTTTAAGGTGTATTTTATCGATTGAGTCACCAAAATGTATTTTTAAAAGCTTTTTTTCCATCAATTTAAATGTTCCATTTAATATTGTGTAAACATTTACATGGATTTTATCTTCATATCTGAAAATGTGTTGTGCCAGGGATCCCTAGAAGAGAAGATTTGTGTTAAAATAATTCAAGTTGACCTAAGTGTTAAAATAGGTGCTATCGTCACTTTGACATTATTGTGCTGATCTGTTTTATAAACAGAAAATGAAGTATTATTAACATGTACAAAACTGTAGCTTCGATTGATTGAAGAAGCATGAAAACATTATGTTTTATTAAGTGACCATGCACATTCTGCTGTCGGGAAGGAACCACCTAAACTCCAAAATGGTCATTTTTCAGAAAAATAAATAAATAAAGGAAATGAAGAAAACCTTATATTTTGAAAACAAAGCAATGCAGCCTCATCAAAGTCGATGGTGTGACTTTATATATTGTGATTGTCAATTACTTGCATGAGAGGGGGAGGGGTGCATGGTGGAGTTAACTGCAGACAGTTTGAGGGTCCAATGGAGTTGAGGTTTTTTGTACTTTCCATTGGTTCAACATATTTTGAACCAACACACAGATGTAAATGGTGTTGAATAGCACTGATGTATGCAAAAAAGAAAAGAAAAAAACTAAAACCTCAAAAATGAAGTTAGGTGGTTTCCTCCCGACAGCAACGATATGTACAAACTGTAGCTTCCATTAATTAAAGAAGCATGAAAACATAATTATTATGAAGTTGACCACACACAGATTAGTATTTGTTTTGATACTGAGCCTCTCTGAGAGGAGATAAAACACTTTTGTTCTGAAGCCGAATATTTAACTGATACTACCAAATAAAGTAATACGTCTTCAAAAATATGTGTGCTTCTTAATTCTGTTTGTCTAAAATAAAGTTGTTATTGAACCATATCTATATAACCTAATACGCTGCTTTTTCAGTTCAGATAATAATGCAATATCATTCAAACAGACCCATTTCATAATTGTATTACAAATTCAGCAAAGATATTATATATATATATAATAAACATGGCATAGAATTTTTTTAGGTCAAATATTTGGCTTAAGTCCATGAAACCACATGCATATGTATATTAGCCACTTGCCCAAATGTGATGACCGATGGCCGTTATTAGCCGAAGGAGTGCAAAACGAATGGTTGCAATTTATTTCTAATATAATTCCTAGTTTGACACATGCTACTTAAAGCATAATTAAACTTTGATTTGCTTTATATAGGTGTTTTTTGGTACCCCAACTTTCAACCCCTGAATTTACCATGATCCACACATTTTCCATACAACAATTGTTGTATTGAAAAAACGATTACTATTGCAATTTAATTTGTAGATTGACAATGACTAGCCTAGTCTCTACTGTATGGTTGCTAGGAAGCATTCTGCACAAAGCTGCAAGGTGTAATGATAAATGGTCCAACACTGACACCTAGTTGGCTCTTTCAGTCAATGCCTACAAATGGATTCAGGAGTGATTGATTGAACATTGAACACATTGATTGAACACAGTTACTGTAGTAGAATGGGTACAGTTACAATGAAAGTACAAACAGGATAAAAGAGATAAAACCAGAAAATGTCCAAAGCTGCGTTGTTACACATATTGATTCGGCAGCATGGTCTAAATCTTATAAACGGCATTAACATATGTTTTTTTGCGAAAAGGGTGAAGTGTCCCTTTAACTTAATGGCAAGATGGCTGCTGTCTGCATAAGGCATAGAGTATATAAAAGGATAGAGACTGAACTGGCGCGAAGCTCCGCCCCCCCAGCTATTCATGTCAGTGGAAGTTGCTCAGTGGCGTTTTGAAGCACCCGGAAGACTGCCGGAAGTACCGTCTCAGAACGTCTACTTCCGCATTTGACCACCAAATTTTGGCCCCTTGGCATAAGGTCAATAAGGTCTCTTCCTCCTTACTTCCTTCACAGGTGTTACCAATGATTATAATGAAGGCATGTTCTTTTTTTTTTTTTACTTCTTTCAGTGACCCCCATAGTGTCCTGAGAGTGTACTGCGGGTCCATTTGTACCCTAAATGCAGATGTTGTAGATCGGCTGTTTTCGGTGAAGTGTTTTGGAAAAAAGGAGCAAACCAAATGCAGAGCCAGAGGTCAGGTTTACGACATATTGAGTCTTTAAGTGGTTAAATGTCTGTGAAATCTATAATGAAACCGGTGCAAAAGTTTAATCTGCAAGACAGTTGTAACTTGTATACAATAGTAGTGTAGTGGGAGTCTCTGCTTCTTCTCTCTCTCAGCTAAGGGGTCCCTGCTTCATCTCTCTCTCAGCTAAGGGGTCCCTAGCTGCTTCATCTCTCTCTCAGCTAAGGGGTCCCTGCTTCATCTCTCTCAGCTAAGGGGTCCCTGCTTCATCTCTCTCTCAGCTAAGGGGTCCCTGCTTCATCTCTCAGCTAACTGGGGTTCTTGGCCTGAAAAACGCTGAATACCCCTGAATATGGTTTGGGTGTGTTGCTGCTGCCATCTCCTGGTCAGAACTGGGTTTCTAACAATTTCTTCAGTAGGTACTTCTTGGTATTTGGTACCTTTTATTTATCACTTTTAGAATGTAAACATCTTTGTAGTTAACACAC
The DNA here is from genome assembly GCF_951216825.1 of Electrona antarctica. Lineage (NCBI taxonomy): Eukaryota > Metazoa > Chordata > Actinopteri > Myctophiformes > Myctophidae > Electrona > Electrona antarctica. The sequence continues at coordinate 3,859,184 of NW_027637034.1, read as the reverse complement.
TGCTTCCTGCTAATGAACAAAATGAAATACTACTACTACTACTACTACTACTACTACTACTACTACTACTACTACTACTACTTTACATTCTAAAAGTGAGTGGGTCAATACATACATAATCCAAAAATACTGTTACTGAAGAAACAGTGTGGGGTCGAGTAGCTCTATCAGATGATATGATATGATATAGTGACAAAGTATCATATCATATCATCTGATAGAGCTACTCGAGCCCACACTGTTTCTTCAGTAACAGTATTTTTGAGGGGCACCAGCCCCTACTATATACAGGTTTAATGTTGGTTTTTAGTTCAATGTTGGTTTTAAAACGCCATTGACAATGAAGGGAAAAATTACGTAATTTGTCCCGACCAAAAACATTAAATGCCATTAACAATAAAGATAATTTATGTTGTACTTATATGGACTTTAATGTTTGTTTATGCATGTCATCTTGCTGATATATAAATCTTGTAAGGCTCCGCTCACACTGTCGAAACAGTGACAGGACGCGTGTTCTGTCTCTGTTCTGGGGGGATTTTTCACCCAGTGTCAATTATCGAATGTAATCCTGGGCGCTACACTTCCTATGCCAACCTGGGGGGCAGCGGACTAACCTCATGCTTCCTTCTATGCATGATGAGTCCAAGCTGCTTCTTTTCACCTGACAAATGTCAGATGCTGTGACACTTTGTATGTATGAAACATAAGCTTTTGGCTAAATTTACTATGTGTATGTTTCATTGTGCTAGGTGCCAATCACTTTAGTTGAAGCGTTCTCTTTATCAAATTTGACACATTTCATGATCTAGATTCACATAATAGTAAACTAAGGCACCAATACTTGTTTCAGATCTTAGGTATATGTATTTATGACATTTGAGAAAGATTTTGTGTTGCCAAAATCAATATGACAGATTTTACAAGCAAAAACAGTAGCACATGTTTTTTTGGTTATATACTTCTATTTACATTTCTGGCTTGTGACAAAATACTGCAGGATATTATGAGTAGAACTTTTAACCCAAAGTCCAGAAGGGTATTCTCTATGTGCATCTAAATGCATCGAATGAGTAGTGCCCATGACGCGGGAACGAAATTAATTTTCTAGGCACTTTTTCTGGGGTCCCAACACGGCCTAAGAGGACATGTTAAAGATATGAAAAAACAGTGTAATGTAGTTCTACCCCGAACAGGGGTTTAACCTTTGGGCTTTGGGCATGGATCAATTTCATGACTTTTGCAGTAAAAGTAAAACTTGGGACCATCCATTTCATGAAGGGGACAAGTTACAACCTAAAGATATGAAAAAAAACGATGTCCTGTTTTGTTCTACCCCGGGTAGGGTATCTAAAAAACGAAGGCTCTTATTGAGTGTTTGTTCCTGCACTACAAGTGTTAAAATGGGTTGAGGTCTGGACTCACGGCAAGCCATTCCATCCTCTCCACTCCCAAATTCTGGAGGTAATCTGTGATGATCCTGGCTCTGTGGGGGGGCGAGCGTTGTCATCCTGGAGGATGGCGTTAGGGCCGATTCTTACCAAGCTGAGTTCCCTAACACAGAGTGTAAAATTAATAGTGTAAAAATGACCAATATGTTTTTTTCCCCCTTTATTACTGTGTGAGAGTGCAATTATCCAATCCACTAAGCAACTCAAAGCAAAGGGTGAATACCAATTTATATTAGAAATGACCGAAAGGCATATAAATGTTGATAAAGTAAAACTAAGGGTATTTTGTCTATAATTTCAGTTAGTTTTAGTTAGTTTTGTGAACACACAATACAGTTTCAGTTTAGTTATCGTTTTTATTTAGTTTCAGTTTACTGAAATGTTTTTTTAATTCTAGTTTTCGTTTTTTAGTTAGTTTTAGTTAACTATTATAACCTTGGTACACACTCCACCGTACCTCATTGGGTATAATTTCAAGGTGACAAAGACAAAGTCTAATTATCCTAATTATCCATAATGTATAAATCATAGATAAGTGGTCAGGTGTAGATAGGGCTTTGAATAGATGTGAAAGGCTTCAGTCGTTAGGATCAAACGCACTTACATTGGTTTATAGACAGATGCATTCACGGCATGAATGGACAGGGATCGCAAGTCTTTAATTCTGGGTGCCTGCCATGCAATGGCAGAAACACAGGTTGAAATCTAAAACGCATACTTAATAATTATCATCAATACGCGAAACTTCGACGTCTACGGCCGGCCGCACGGTTTGCCAAAGCCCCGCAATATATACATCAAAACGTGCGGCTCGGCCGGGAATGGTGTGCTTGTGCTTTTCTTTCCGATTCGTGTTACCGTGCCCACGTAATTCGCAATAAACGACGCGAAAATGCCCCATTCAAAGTCGATGGGGAGACGCGGGTAAAAACAGAAAACGACACGTTACTTTGGAGCCACATTGCTCGGGCATACTGTTACGTAGAAACACGATTTAAACGTCAAACAGCACACGAGGCCATCGACTTTGTGGTGGTTCAGACGGAATTCGAATACGTTGCACGGTTTGCCCGCTATGGCAGTTCAAAGTGTGTGTGGTCTGAGCAATATTCTCGACTCAGAGTGTCGCACGCCCAGAGAGAGAGCGGATCAGAGTGAGAAGCCAATGTGAAGACTATACCGAAATTCTCCGAACAAATCGTCCTCACGGCCAAAATATTCACTTTACACGCATGGGTTTCGGTAATTTTGTAGCCACACTCGTCCTCTTTCACCCAATGTCAAAACCATAGCACAGATACATACAGTACGTGAACTACAGCCCTGAAAGCGACAGGTGTACCATCATAATGTGTCATAAACTCCATGTTAAATGCCTGAATGAGTCAGCAATTTTTTCATCACAAGCACAATTCTTAACTCGCACTTATAACCACGTTTTTTATCGTACCAATACCACGATCGCACACGGCGTACCTCAATGCCTCGGGTCACTCACGGTGAAAACAAAAATCGCATTCGACTTTTACTTTTTGCGATAGAGCAATTTGTTCGGACATACCTGTCATTGACAGTCAGTGGGCTTTTAACATTCAATACTGTTTGCGTTTGCATAGACTAGCCCAGGTGAAAATGATACTTTGTTAATGATTCAAGGTCACCTGACCAACTCTCACACACGCGCGCACACACGCACATGCATGCACATGCACACATGTGCACGCACACACACACATTGAAAGTCAATAGAGGAATTCGGGGAAACACGTAACTCTGTCATTTCTCAACCGTTTCGGACGCGGGGCGGCTCGCCAGAACCGGGCCGCCCCCCTGAGCGAAACCAAATGGACCCCTTAGCATGTTAGCATTAGCATGTTAGCATTAGCATGTTAGCATTAGCATGTTAGCATGTTAGCATGTTAGCATTAGCATGTTAGCATGTTAGCCTTAGCATGTTAGCATTAGCATGTTAGCATATTAGCATGTTAGCATTAGCATGTTAGCATGTTAGCATGTTAGCATGTTAGCATTAGCATGTTAGCATGTTAGCATTAGCATGTTAGCATGTTAGCATTAGCATGTTAGCATTAGCATGTTAGCATTAGCATGTTAGCATTAGCATGTTAGCATGTTAGCATGTTAGCATTAGCATGTTAGCATGTTAGCATTAGCATGTTAGCATGTTAGCATTAGCATGTTAGCATGTTAGCATTAGCATATTAGCATGTTAGCATTAGCATGTTAGCATATTAGCATGTTAGCATTAGCATGTTAGCATATTAGCATGTTAGCATTAGCATGTTAGCATGTTAGCATGTTAGCATTAGCATGTTAGCATGTTAGCATTAGCATGTTAGCATGTTAGCATTAGCATGTTAGCATTAGCATGTTAGCATTAGCATGTTAGCATGTTAGCATTAGCATGTTAGCATGTTAGCATGTTAGCATTAGCATGTTAGCATGTTAGCATTAGCATGTTAGCATGTTAGCATTAGCATGTTAGCATTAGCATGTTAGCATGTTAGCATTAGCATATTAGCATGTTAGCATTAGCATGTTAGTATATTAGCATGTTAGCATTAGCATGTTAGCATGTTAGCATTAGCATGTTAGCATGTTAGCATTAGCATGTTAGCATGTTAGCATTAGCATATTAGCATATTAGCATGTTAGCATTAGCATGTTAGCATTAGAATTTTAGCATGTTAGCATTTAGCATTAACATGTTAGCATTAGCATGTTAGTATTAGAATGTTGGTGGCAACGTAAACTTAGACAAAATACCCCATTGAAAGTCAACCAAATGGACCCTTACAGGGTCTGAGAGGCTAAATGTCATCAAATGGTGGTCCGTGGCTCAAATGCTGCACAGACTTGGCGAGCTGCAGGCACCCAGTCAAATTTCCTGAAATTTGTTTCTAGTTTAATATACATCTTATATAATTATAAATACAGTTATAGCCTACTTCTGCGGATGACAGTGAAATTAGACTCACAGACATTCATTAATTTATAATGTTTTATGCAGTGGTAATCAAATCATGGTCGATACAGAAGTAACATATGCTGCGTTTCCATATAGGCCAGTGGTTCCCAAACCTTTTCATGTCAAGGACCCCCAAATTGGCACTAATTGCCCCGTGGACCCCCATTTGAAGATATAATGCCAGGGACCCCCCATAAGAGAAGATGTAGACTTGCATTAGTCTACGGACCCCCATTTAATGGCATTTCTATCTGTGAGACCCCCAATTTATATTGTAAAATCTATGTTAATTAACTCTGAGAGTGTACAAATCCATTTGTACACTCTCAGGTACCAAACTGGTTCCAAACTATCAATTAGCTGGGGACCCCCTTGAACTCACCGTGACACACGCCTGGGAGAAATGCGAGGCCCTAGCTGTGCGGACATTTTTGTATTAATTCATTAATATCCAAACCTTATAAAAAAATCACACCCGTGTGAACTGAGTGGTGTAAGGTCTTATATAGACTGATCAACTGTGGTCTGGTGACCATAGCAACCATGCTCATTTTTTGGTACGAACAGACACGTAAACTAACAAAGCCAGTTGTAGGAGTGGTTTACACCTCTCAAAAATATTAATAGTATATGAAAGCCTTTTTGAATGTTTCAAAGAGAGAGAGAGAGAGAGAGAGAGAGAGAGAGAGAGAGTAGGGGGGGGGGGAGAGAGAGAGAGAGGGAGAGAGAGGGGTGGAGAGAAGAGGAGAGAGACAGAGGGGAGAGAGAGAAGAGCACATAAAGCCGTTCCCATTTCAAAAAATTAAAAAGGTGCACTGTTCGCACTACCTAAAAAGCGGCCCTTTTAAAAAATATATTTTTTATCCCACGATTTTGTAACTCATTTTTCACCCCTGTGTCAATTATTATTATTATGTGATCCTGGGCTCGAATACGAGACGGCTCGCCCCTTTTCCAACTCGCCCAAAGCGGCGAAGATCGGTCGCCTCAACGGGAAGAGCGGTCGCCCCCCCCAAAAGTCTGGAGAAGTCGCCCCAACAAAGAGAGAGAGAGATTTTTACATGTAGCTGTTATGTCTCACTGACAGCTGTTTGATTGTGCTGCGCTCTTGCATATTCCTGTGTTGTTTGTGATGATTGGGGGGATTATCTGGGATCGACTACTTCAGTCTTGACATACAACATGATGTGTGATGATGTTGCTTTGCCTTATTATTGACTCTGAGTTTTGAAAGTAAAGAAGAGTTGTGTTTAAGCTGTCATGGTCCACTGATTCACAATAGTAGCCTACTTTTAAACAGAGAGGCTATTATCTGTACATTATGCTATAAGTCTAAAAGGGGCCAGCTATTAACCATAACTATGTAGCTATGTAGTCATGTAGTCTAAGGTTTTAAATTCCTGTAATCTATAGGACTATGGATCTGTATTGAGGTTGGAGCATTTGCATTCTGTAGGCTACATTCCAGGCCATCATTGATTCATTGATTTAATTCATGGGATTCTGTTCTACAGAATGGGCCATCATCAAAGGTGTCTGCCATGGGATTCTGTTCTACAGAATGGCCCATCATCAAAGGTGTCTGGCAGGCCATCATGTAGTCTAAGGTTTTAAATTCCTGTAATCTATAGGACTATATGGACCTGTATTGAGGTTGGAGCATTTGCATTCTGTAGGCTACCTGTTCTACAGAATGGCCCATCATCAAAGGTGTCTGGCAGGCAATTTTATGTAAGTGGGAAGCAACAAGAACTTGACACACACACAGCATACAATAACAGGCAGGCAATTTTATGTAAGTGGGAAGCAACAAGAACTTTAGTGCCACCTGCTGAAATAAATGTAATACAATTTTATGTAAGTGGGAAGCAACAATAACTTTAGTGCCACCTGCTGAAATAAATGCAAAATTGCAGGTAGGCCTATATTATTATGTTGTTATTATTATTATTATGTATATTCCAGAATGGAATTTCAAGTACTGTACTTTTAGGCAGACATATCAGAATAGTACAACAACAAAATTGCAGGTAGGCCTACCATGACATGCAACATAAACATGAGTGCATATGGCTAGTAGTAGTAGACTAGTATGAAAGTCTGTGAAAGATTCCACGTAAATTGCACGCTGCCTTCATGATTTGAGTAATTTTCAAAGATCCACCAAGTTTAACATAATGGTAGTACAACTACAACAACTAATTTCAGTAATGGAGGAATGGAACACCTTGGAATTTCAAGTACTGTACTTGGAATGGAATTTCCAGAACAATGGAGGGGAGTAAGCCATTCATTATCCATGCATAATTTTCATTTGACAAACAACAAACGAACGGGTTCTAACTGGTTCTAAATGTTCTCCTTTGACAAACAATGTTCTAATATGAGAAATAAGGTAAATTAACATGAAATAAACACGGGCGAGATATCCGTGCGTCGGGCGAGATATCCACGCTGTGGGGCGAGCTGTCCACACTATGGGGGCGGGCTCTCCACGTCTCGGGGCGAGCCGTCATCACTTTTCGAAATTCTGTGGCGAGCCGTCTTCACTTTTCGCGAGGGCGAGTTGGAAAAGGGGCGAGTCGACCTGGTACCCTGGGCTCTACACACCCTCCGCCAAGCTAGTCCCCATATATGGGGGACATGGGGAGAGCAACGGACTTGAACTCGTGCTTCCTTCATGCCTGAGGGTCCAAGTTGCTCCTTTACACCTGACAGGGGGGAGTTCCCCTG
>NW_027637034.1:3680000-3851814 GCF_951216825.1 Electrona antarctica | reverse complement strand
GTCAAAAAGCATATTTGCCTAAAAAAGCTTTTCAAAAATCAGTAAAATAAACTCAGCAACAAAAGTTTGGCAATTTAACGTTTGGCACGCACGCACGCACGCACGCACACACACACACACACACACACACACACACACACACACACACACACACACACACACCACACACACACACACACACACACACACACACACACACACACACACACACACACACACAGAGAGAGAGAGAGAGACGGAGATTCCAGCTAGGACAGCTAGTGCAGAAGGAGAGCAAATGAATGGATGAGGAGAACGGATCCTAATTTTGCGAGGCTCCCATGATGATAATTACAGTCTGGTTTATGGTTTTTAAATGTTTCGTTCTTACTGTTACAATCAGCTGTGCAATTCCTCTCTCACATTGCACAATTTACGTGACACACATGCGATTGTCACTAGATTTCTCTGCTGTGCATGAGTTGACGTCAATGTCAAAGGCAATTATTGCCTTTGATGGTAATTATTTTGATTAATTAATTAATTTGATGCAATTATTGCATCAAATTTAGCTCCAGCCACCCATTAACTGTAGTGACAAACGACAGGCATGCTGTGTTAATGGCTGTGCGAATATGTTGACCCCCTAGTCAGATTATTTTTCAGCGCATGCCACTTACAGTAGCACGGAGCGCACAGCAGCTCACAGACAGACAGGGGTCGAGCATATATGCCCCCTCTACTTATGCATATATGCATCTGATATTCCACGCAACGGCGGGGGCGAAGGCTCACATCCAACCCCTAACACAGCTGCTCTACCATTGGTGGGAAATAACTCCTCCTCTGAAAAAAAATAATAATATATATAACATTCTTTGCCACTCATTCTTGTGGGAATATTCTCCGTAGCGCTTTTGATGCGCCGACATGCCGTGCAACAATGACACAAGCAATAACCTGGATGAGCGTGAATGTGGTTTTTGGGACATTTTCGTAAATATTGTACGTCTAACAGTCTTCCTCATCAGTTATGGGAGTTTGTTCACGTTCTCTGTTGCAATAAATTTCTGCCTGCTTTATTTGGCATTAAGAAACAGATATCACAGGCATCCTCAGGACATAATTGTGGCAAATCTAGCGGTATGTGATATTTTAATAGCCATTATTCCATCCGTACATCTGCTGCCCAGTGTGGTGCAGGGGAAAACTGTAATATTAAGTAAATGGTGCATAAGTTTCGTACCTGTATTTGGCAATTTCATGATAGCCGGCCAGCTGACTTGGACCTTACTGGCAGCTGAACGTTACACTTTCATCTGCCAGGGAATCCACTACACCCGGATCGTCACGACACGTCACATTCGCTGGGCTTTGGCAGTGATCTGGACCATAGTTTATCTTTTGAACATCTACCATCAAGTGGTCGTTCACTGCAAGTTCGAGTTTGCTGAGAGGCCCTTGGACACGTTGATGTGTGACCCTATGACGTTCAAGCAAATCACAGAGCTTAGCTACACAGACTTGTGGCTTCTTCGTGGTCCGCCTGGAAGCATCCTTCTTTTGTCCGTCATCAGCATCTTCACCTTCTATTTTCGGATCTTTCGAGCGGCGAGGAAGGTGGCACTGACTCTGCGTCAGAGCTACCGTAGAGCAGCATTGCACACGGCCTGCTACCTCTGCATGTTTCTGGTGCAGATGCTACCTGTGTGCTACTGTATGGTAATGTCTGTATTCGATTCGATTCACCCGGGAGTGATCCCTCAAACTCATAGCCAACTTGTGCTGTTAATTATGATGATGCTCACTCCGTCAGCTAACGTGCTCACCGTGATTTATTGCAACAAAGTGTTTAAGGAAGCATTGCTCCCTTTCTGCTTTCTCAGGGTTATGTGTCGAGTGGGTCCAGAGCATAGGGGTCCAGAGGAACTTGAGATGATGGAGGGGCCGTCGCCACAAATACAAGGACGGGCTTGTGAGTCAAACGAACAATAGGTATTATTGTGGTTGTCATAAGGGACCAAGAAGTCACGAAGTGACTTTGGTCACTTATTGTTTTTGTGTGTTTTTTTTATTCTGCTTCTTCTTCTCCTTCCGCCAAAAATAGCAGTTCTGGCTAGTCGGTTTTCGCGAAACGTGGCAACATGGTAGAGGGTCATGCCAAACGGTGACTAAGCAAAGCCCATGACCATTGGCCAAAGGGTGGCGCTATAGCAGTCAATTGAAAATGCAAACTTTGAACGTACATAGTTCATGAACCGTTTGACCGTTGGCAATGACACTTTGATACACATATGTGTCTCCTTATGCCGAACAAGTTTCATGTTCTGACTTTTGAACTCTGACCTCTGAACTCTGACCCGCCATTTTGAATTATATGAAAAACAGTTAAAATGTATCTCCTCCCAGGGTCTTTGATCAAAATGCACAAAAACGTTTTTATGAGCCAATGAAAATTGCTGGTTTGTGAAAATTCTCCTTCTGCCTATAATACATACAGTACATGCAGCGTCATATGCTTATGTCACTTTACAGTATAGTAGAGGGTCATGCCAAATAGCACTGAAAGCAGTCTTACTTCAATTGGCCAAAGGGGAATTTGAACAGTCATAACTCATGCTATGTTTGGCCAAAATTCATGGCACTTTTTCCACATGTTCCTTGACTCATGGGGAACACATCTGTCACTTTGACAAGTAAGCTTCGCCTCAGATTGTCCGCCATTTTGAGCAGTTTGAAAAATGCTTATACCTGATTTTCTGCCTGGATTTTTGAGCAATTTGCGTGAAACATTCTACACACAATGTATGGACCATTATCTGAAATGGCGGTTGAAGAGAAGTTTGTACGTGTAAAAATGTACAGCAAAACACACTGTAGTAATGGATAAAGACCCCAAAACCAGGACACACATAATTGTTATCAAGCTGTTTAGCTCAGTCAGTAGAGCACTTGCCCATGAACCACAAGGTTGTGTGTTGACGTATTGTCTTCTTTCTTAGTCCCGCTGTATCGCTGCTTGCAGCTATATTTTTTATTATTATAGATTTCTTTGTTATTGTTTGTTGTGTGTGATTTAATGAATTCAATTCAATTCAAAAGAGTTTTATTGACACGAGAAAATGTACATTTAACATTTTGCCAAAGCAAAAGTGGACCAAAACAATCTAAACAAAATAATGTTTAACCATTAATGATGAGTGGGTTAGGGCTACTCTAGATCAGGGGTTCCCAAACTGTGGTGCGTGCACACCTTGTGGTGTGCAAACGCACTCTAGTCGGTGCGTGACATAAAAAGGGTAATGGCGGTTTTATGGTGTTAATAAGCACTAGCCCTTACCCGTTGTGAGATATTGCACCCCCCCCCGTGTGGGGTACTGCTTTGAAATTGAAAAAAGGGCTTCGTTAAGACCTCCATATTATTATGGTCAATGCCTGTGTGAAAAGTGGGAGTGATTGGTGCAGGCAGTGAGGAGATACGGCAGTGTTTCTGACACACATTCATTCATTCAGACGGACATTGGCTTATTAATCTATAATTTGTTAAATTGAAAAAAGGGCTTCGTTAAGACCTCCATATTATTATGGTCAATGCCTGTGTGAAAAGTGGGAGTGATTGGTGCAGGCAGTGAGGAGATACGGCAGTGTTTCTGACACACATTAATTCATTCAGACAGACATTGGTTTATTAATCTATAATTTGTTAAATTGAAAAAAGGGCTTCGTTAAGACCTCCATATTATTATGGTCAATGCCTGTGTGAAAAGTGGGAGTGATTGGTGCAGGCAGTGAGGAGATACGGCAGTGTTTCTGACACACATTCATTCATTCAGACGGACATTGGCTTATTAATCTATAATTTGTTAAATTGAAAAAAGGGCTTCGTTAAGACCTCCATATTATTATGGTCAATGCCTGTGTGAAAAGTGGGAGTGATTGGTGCAGGCAGTGAGGAGATACGGCAGTGTTTCTGACACACATTAATTCATTCAGACAGACATTGGTTTATTAATCTATAATTTGTTAAATTGAAAAAAGGGCTTCGTTAAGACCTCCATATTATTATGGTCAATGCCTGTGTGAAAAGTGGGAGTGATTGGTGCAGGCAGTGAGGAGATACGGCAGTGTTTCTGACACACATTCATTCATTCAGACGGACATTGGCTTATTAATCTATAATTTGTTAAATTGAAAAAAGGGCTTCGTTAAGACCTCCATATTATTATGGTCAATGCCTGTGTGAAAAGTGGGAGTGATTGGTGCAGGCAGTGAGGAGATACGGCAGTGTTTCTGACACACATTCATTCATTCAGACAGACATTGGTTTATTAATCTATAATTTGTTAAATTGAAAAAAGGGCTTCGTTAAGACCTCCATATTATTATGGTCAATGCCTGTGTGAAAAGTGGGAGTGATTGGTGCAGGCAGTGAGGAGATACGGCAGTGTTTCTGACACACATTCATTCATTCAGACAGACATTGGCTTATTAATCTATAATTTGTTAAATTGAAAAAAGGGCTTCGTTAAGACCTCCATATTATTATGGTCAATGCCTGTGTGAAAAGTGGGAGTGATTGGTGCAGGCAGTGAGGAGATACGGCAGTGTTTCTGACACACATTAATTTATTCAGACAGACATTGGCTTATTAATCTATAATTTGTTAAATTGAAAAAAGGGCTTCGTTAAGATCTCCATATTATTATGGTCAATGCCTGTGTGAAAAGTGGGAGTGATTGGTGCAGGCAGTGAGGAGATACGGCAGTGTTTCTGACACACATTAATTCATTCAGACAGACATTGGCTTATTAATCTATAATTTGTTAAATTGAAAAGAGGGCTTCGTTAAGACCTCCATATTATTATGGTCAATGCCTGTGTGAAAAGTGGGAGTGATTGGTCCAGGCAGTGAGGAGATACGGCAGTGTTTCTGACACACATTAATTCATTCAGACAGACATTGGCTTATTAATCTATAATTTGTTAAATTGAAAAAAGGGCTTCGTTAAGACCTCCATATTATTATGGTGTCACGTGGACAGCGGTCACGTGTGTGTTATGTTTTGTTATGATTAGTTTTGTTATAATGTTGTATAGATATATATATTTATTGTTAATATTATGTATATATCTATATGAGGTAACTGGTGGGATTGTTATAGTTATATTGTATATATATGTTTGGACCTATCTTTGATATCTCTTATTATATATATATATATATATACAATTCATTGATTTAGGCTCCGCCGCTCTTTGCCTTTATCTTAATATCAATCAAATCAAAGACAATTGCGCACTGCATCGACATCCCAAGCTGTTCACAGTCACCATGCACAGCCAGTTTCAGGAGGAAAGGAACAATGCACTACTCACGTTCCATTGGCTGTTCCAGCCTTCTCATGGTTCCATTATATTTCCAGGACAGGAGTCCGATTAAGTATATCTCCATTTAGTTTTCACTGAAGTAACACCAATGGAGTTATGTCCAAGTAGTGTCTCGAAAAGTTAACCCTTTTCATTCATCTTATTCGTGCAATGTTCCAAAACAGAGCTATATCGTCATTACATTTCTAATACTGTAAGTTTACGGTTTACATCAATCAGCCTCTCAAACTCATGGCTTGTTCCAGTGCGTCGACTCGGGACGGAAACCCCCCAAAATAACAGACAAGCAAGCTGTCGACACGCCGTTTCATGGCGTGTCGACAGCTTGCAGATCTGTTCTTTTGGACACAAACAATGATGCACGACCCTATGTGCACGACGCACGATGGAGTATAGGCTACAACAAAACATGTGTGTAACCAAATAGGCCTGTAGCCAGGTTACTGTAACATTATGTGGGCAAGGTATATGGAACTTGATGTTAATGCAGTGAACATTCATTATGTAGTGTTTAATAACGAGGCCAGCAGCCGCAGCGCACATGAAACATGAAACCCGATGTTTCAAAAACCTTCCCTCGCAGACAATCCCATGCTCTTATCAACATATTGAACAAATGGAATCCCAGGCTCCTGGTATTAAACCCTAATCCTCACTACTTTTGTGCGACACACATTCATTTAACAAAACATCAGGCAATGAATGCAGTGGTGGGAAGTAACTAAGTACTGTACTTAAAGGGGCATTCCACTCATTTTCAACATTTTACTATGTCATTAATGTACCTTAGAGCTGTTGTGTGGAAATAATAAAAACGTTCCCCCATTCTGTGTTTCCTAGAACTGGAGGTCTGAAAAAAATCATTAACATGGTGAAACACATCTTGATGATGTCATCAAGATGTGTTTCACCATGTTAATGATTTTTTTCATTAACATGGTTTTGAGGGTTTTTTTCTTTTTTACTTTACTTGAGTATTTCCAATTTTCAGTACTTTTACTTACTTTTACTCCAGTACGCCTACATTTAAATATTGTACTTTTACTAGACTACATTTATTGGAAAAATGTAGTTGCTAGTTACTTTGCAGATTTTGATTATTATTATTACAAAACATACATTAACCACGCTATATAGGCTACATTTTGAAAATAGCCAATCTACAAGCTCAAAATGCGTTGCGATGCAACACATTGTGAGCTTGCTAGCTTGCTAGCTTAGATATGCTATGTTCAAAATATTTGTATACATATGAAAACTTGACATGGGTACATTCTGCACAATGAGTACTTTCTACTTTTGGTACTTGTACTTTTACTCAAGGACATTTTTAATTCTGAACTTGTAACTTGTAACGGAGTACATCTACATTGCAGTATTGATACTTTTACTTAAGTAAAACATTTGAGTACTTTTTTCCACCACTGGAAATATGGAGATACAAAGTTTCTGCCTGATTGCAACAGGTGGCTTGTTGACATGTGCCTTGCCTGTCATATCTGCTGTATCTCTGCACAGTAGGCTACCTACCACTCCACCAGAAATCATGTTCTTTGTGCGATTAATGTTATTGAAGCATAAAAAGCAGGGTAGCGTTGTGCGCTCTGTCTGCAAATTTCAAAAGCATTGCACGCACACACACAGTCTAATTGCATAAATGCTGCTGTATTTGTATTTGTGTAATGATGCTGCTGATATTTGTCTATACTGTTTTGTCAAGTAGTATTTTGAAGTAAATAAAATACTCAATATCCTATTTTTGTGTAGGTGCCTTGTTGAAATGTAACAAAGGTAATAGAGCATGCACATCCCTTCTAGCCCAGGTGCTGAAGGACAAATGGCAGTACAAGAGAAAGAAGTGGAGTCTGCATCACTGGTAAGGAATAACTCAGCTCCACTGGTTCATTGATTCAACGTTTTGATCACTGGGATCTTCTTCAGGAATAGTGTGACAGGGAATGGGGGTCCACCTTTATATAGGAAGGTACAGCTGATTGGTTACAACCCATTTAGACCTGAGGATGATTCTACAAATATCTTCTAAATCCTGACAGTTTTCTGAAAAACCTATGTTTCTATGTCAGTGGTTCTTAAACTATTTCAGGTCAAGGAGCCCCAAAAATTATATGTAATTGGCCGCCAACCCCCATCTGAAAATATATTGTTCCAGGGACCCTCCCAGAAACAAAGATTTGAGTTACAAACGTTCGCTCCGAAAGAATATATATATATTCAAAGATGTGCGCCACATTTCACGATTTTTCAAAAATAGCAGATCTACAAGCTCGTAGCTATGAGCTTGTAGATCTGCTATTTTTCAATAGCTAAAGCATAACATAATGCTTAAAACACCAAAAGGGGTTCCCGCCTAGAATGGGATAAAGATGAGCGGTGACTACTGCCACCTGAGCCCAAACCAATTATCCAATATCACAATAATAATAAACATGACGGCCTGGGCCGTGGCTCAGCGGTCCAGGCACCTTGGCTGGCAATCCAGTCTGGCAGTGTGCCGCAGGTTCGACTCCCGATCCCGCCGGCCTTTACTGCATGTCACTCCCCCATCTCTCTCCCCATTTCCTGTCAGCCTACTGTCTGTCCCTCCATAAAAAATATAAAATAAAGGCGAAAGCCACACAAAATAAACATTTAAAAAAATAAAAAATAAACATGACAGGTTTAAATTAATATATCCATACATTTAAACAAGGTACAGTATGCAATATATAAGCACAAGAATACACAGACTGAATTCAGTATAGGACACAAATAAATGGTCATGGATAGCAGTAAATGTTAGGAGGAGTGTTAGGAGGATCCGAGGGGCCTGGGTGAATTGGTGGGAGGGGGAGAGGTGGGATGAGTTGGCACTACGGGGGGGGGAGGGAGTGAGGGGGGAGAGGATGATGGTGAAGACTAGGCCCCTGGGGGAGGTGGAGGATGAGGGCGGAGCCCTGGTGGGTGGGGGGGTCGGACGAAGGCCAGGTTCCGGGGGGGGGGGGGGGGGGTAGGATACCCTGAGTGTTTGGCCTGGGGTCTGACACTCAGAGGACACGCCCCCAATCCGAGACCCCCGTCTGGAACCTGAAACTGAAGAACGAGAGTTAGTAAAGAAGCGGGAGGGAGGGAGGGGTACGAGACACGATGCACGAGTGGCTGGTGAAACAGGCTGGCATATAACTCTTCCCTTAATGGAGCGAGGGCGGTGATAGGGCAGAGAGCTAGACAGTTGCCATGGCAGCGGGGCCTCGGTGAGTGGCGAGGGTGGAGCTGGCATCAGTAGTCATGGCAGGTAAATGGTGGAGTTGATTGTAGCTGTGGAGAAGGTGGTAAGCTAGATAACTGAGGCTAGGAATAGAATTTTCATGGCGGAGGAGGCCAACGATCTTAGCTTGAAAGCGTGGCCTTCCTCCTGAACATATGTTGTACCAACTCCATAAAATGGCACGATTTTTTTCTACTCAGTCTGTGTCTCATAGGAGGGCTGTGGGCAGTTTAGAAACCGTCCTCCAGTGATATCATCATTAGGCAGATTTCTTTTTAAACAAGATTGTTTTTACAAAAGTGTTTAGATTTTCATTATCATGGCCCCATGGGAACGATGGCTTCCATTTTCCAACGCCTGCAGTTTCTATTGTATTCCCCATCGATGATGTCACTGGAGGTGTATGGATGGTTTCTGAACTGCCCACAGCCCTCCTATGAGACACAGACCGAGTAGAAATAAATTGCGCCGTTTTTTCATGATTATTAGTGAGGACCTATTATATGAAGATAGGTTGAAAAGTGGTGAAGTGGTCCTTTAAGGGCTATTAAGCTCAGCTGTCCATATAATGAAATAACATACTTACGACGAAGTAGAATCATAATCAGAAGAACTTTCAGAAGCATTCAACCAAGCCATTTAAATGCTAAATGTGGCTTTTATATGTTGAATAGGTTTTCCATCATGCTCACTTGAATCGCAATTAGATTGCTTCCTTGAAACGATCTGTTGTATAATGACTCACTCCCACTGTAGGTCTGCACAAACCTTAAAGACATAGGGAAATTAAAAAATATGTTTTTCACACTTTTAGAGCATATCCATGCGGTCATTATATGGGCATACCTAACAATCTATGCAAAAACAATGGGAACATATCCATTTTTGTGTATTTTACTATTTTTATATCAAAAGTCTATGCTTTTGTTTTCCTGTGGCAGATTTGTCTGGTCGCCAAATACCAAAATACTTTGTGAACTGACTTCCAGACTTTTACGTTTAACAAAGTGTTTAGTTGACTAAATCAACTGTAGATTTAGTCAACAAAAAAAAGATATACCAAATCTAAAACATTTCAGATGACTCAAACTAAATGGAATTGTATTTAAAAGACTGTGACTAAATCAAAATGTGCTGTCAAAATCAACACTGGTGTGAATACAAGACACTGCCGCCACCTGGTGGTTGACATCCGACAGTGCATGGTGATGTTTGACAGCATCATGTAGAACACCTTGGGAGCGTGAACAAAGATTTTTAATATACGAAGATAAACTATCTCGGAATTGGAGAAATGGACGACAAATCATACAAATGGTCTCCTAAGTAGACGTGGTTTGCTTCTCCCCAAACATATTTTTTTTCTTATTTTTTACAGCCTACGGCTACGCAAAGGTTTGGCATTGTGACATATTTAGTCAATCAAACTTTATTGGTGTACAAACTGTATTAGGTGTTGTGAATGTGAACGTTAGCACAATGCACACTAGTGTCAAATGCCATGATTCCGAATGAGCCCAGAATCAACCAAGACCATAGATGTGAAACTAACTGGCGGCCCGGGGGCCACCATCACTTAATGCAGCCCACAGGTTAATATCAGAATACTGATATGTTTCAGCTGTTAGAATTCCAAACATGCAAATGCCCTTCAGTCTATATATGTAGCTTAATGACAAGTATTAAAATGTTATTGTCTTTTCTACTTCCAATGTATTTGTATTAGTTCATAAAGTTAAAATAACTATAACTAAATGCATTTGAAATTAAATTAAACATTTACATTTCAGTATTCCAATTTAAAAAAAGCAAAAAATAATCCAGAATTTCAATTCAAATATATAAAAAATAGCTAATCTACAAGCTCAAAATGCGTCACACTACGACGCATTTTGAGCTTGTAGATCAGCTTTTTTTGCTACGACATTAGGCTAATATTCAATGTAGCCCTCTGGAGTGAGTGTGGAAATATAGTCGTCAAAGTGGCCCATGCACCCCTGACCAAGACAGTCATGGAAAAGTATATTATTAAGCATTGGAAAACACATTTTATTTCACTATTAATATGTCCATTAATTTCACGTTATAATATTCACATATATAATCTCATCTTAAATATGGGGACAGAGCCCTGTGTCGACACACAGGGGGGGCGAATTGTGTGTGTGTGTGTGTGTGTCACATACACACACACACACACACGCACACACGCACACACGCACACACACAGCAAAGTGACACGCTTCGAGCTATAGATCTGCTATACTACATGTAATGTGAGGTTTTCCACACGACAACAGAGATGATATTTGACAGAAAAAAAGCAGTCCGGACTATAAATGTATATGAGCTGTATGAACTTCTAAGATGTGTGTCATACATTGATTGATTCTGCTCCCCGTCCTCTTTATTTCAACCTTATGAAACAACGACGACGGGGAGCAGAATTATATTGTGTGCAGACATTCCATTCTTTTCTTCATTTGATAATTTTTAGGTCCAGCACCGTATTGAAAAACTGTGGGATGTGCATATCTTTTTCCTTCTTCACAAACAGTACATTGATTGAGCCTGGGCAGTGGATTTTGTGGCGGTTCTGGACAACCGTGGGTCCGACCGACTCGGCACCGGGCACTGCACTCCCTGTGGTGGTGTGGAACGTGTGTGTGTTGAATTTGAAGTCACGTGGATTTCAGACGTACACACAGAGACGTGGTGCATTTATAGATAGACAAAGCGACAATTCCGTATTTCAAATTGACGGGTATAGCTGGCAAACTGGCAACCCTGGTTGTGACTGGCCTGAGAGCTACTAAACATCACATCAGCCCTGGTTGTGACTGGCCTGAGAGCTACTAAACAACACATCAGCCCTGGTTGTGACTGGCCTGAGAGCTACTAAACATCACATCAGCCCTGGTTGTGACCGGCCACAGAGCTACTAAACATCACATCAGCCCTGGTTGTGACTGGCCTGAGAGTTACTAAACATCACATCAGCCCTGGTTGTGACTGGCCTGAGAGCTACTAAACATCACATCAGCCCTGGTTGTGACTGGCCTGAGAGCTACTAAACATCACATCAGCCCTGGCTGTGACTGGCCTGAGAGCTACTAAACATCACATCAGCCCTGGTTGTGACTGGCCTGAGAGCTACTAAACAACACATCAGCCCTGGTTGTGACCGGCCACAGAGCTACTAAACATCACATCAGCCCTGGTTGTGACCGGCCACAGAGCTACTAAACATCACATCAGCCCTGGTTGTGACCGGCCTGAAAGCTACTAAACATCACATCAGCCCTGGTTGTGACCGGCCACAGAGCTGCTGCTACTAAAGCAACACATGACCTTCCATGGTAGGAGGGCCGAATTCTTTCAGCCTTTAAGCCACTGCTATTCCCACCAACTCCCAGACACACACGCACACGCACGCACACACGTGTGCGCGTGTGTGTGTATACAAGCACGCACGCATGCACAAGCGAATGCGAGCGATGCTTCGTACCTCGAGGATCCTTTTTACGAGCTATTGTTACTTCAGGAAACCCCATATTTCACAGGTTTCGCTTTCAGAGCAAACCTCATCCTATCACCTCCTGTCCATCCATCCTGCATGTGAATGAATGACCTGTATCTGTATGCCTCTAAGTTAAAGCTGCAGTCGTGGACTTATTTCAATGAACTAGACCAGCCCAATTCGTCTGACACGCTTCTCTACAGTGTAGACATGTAGTCGGTCTAGATAAAAGGAAAAAACAGTAGCTAAATGGATAGAATTATATAATGTAAAATTATATTTTTTTATTTTTTCTGTTGTCATTGACAACACACGAACAAGCGTTGGTTATAATAAACAACGCTTGCCTCTGGAGCTGAGAGAATGCAGTGTAAGATAGAAGATAAAAGCTATGAAGGTGTGTGTGTGTGCGCGGTGTGGAGCTTTCATCAACTCTGGTTAAAAGGCTGTTAGGCCTCAGCGAGAATTGAACTCGCGACCCCTGGTTTACAAGACCAGTGCTCTAACCACTGAGCTATGAGGCCCTGTGTGTCACATCAGGAGTTTATCTACCGTCAATGCTTACAGTAGACCATATTGTACCTGGTGTCAGTCAATAGAAGGGAGGGACCACACCCAAGTCACATACCAGCCCAGTGAACCATTGTTCCATGCACTGCTGTCACCGTGTCACCCAGTTTACCCAGGAAGATTCATTCATTTTGTGCCGCATGTGTCAAATTTGAAATCGGTGGGGCGAACGGTTCTCGAGTTGCGTGGATTAGAGACGTACACAGAGACTTGGTGCAAATACAGTTTAATCCAATCCAGTAGGCAGCGGTTCTCTTAAACCTTGGATCTCTTAACCTGCGCCTTGGATTGAAATGACTAATATATTCGTCAATGGCTTTCAATGAGTTAACTACATAACCCGTTAAACCCGCATTTTATTGAATTGTGTTTCCCTGCGTAATACGCTAAACACGCTATTTGTTTTGTGTTTAATTTGCCGTTGTCCACTCATTCTGTGTGTCTGTGGCAACAATGGAATTTTGACCAAAATGTCCACCACAAGCCAGCATGACGATGACCCCAGATTGCAAGTGATCCTTTGGACCCTTATTGGATCATGAGTTGAGTCATTGTTGTCTGTCATTGTAAACTGATTGGATCATCAGACTTTCTATGTAACTCTGAGAGTGTTTCTATTTCTATGTGTGAATTGGGAAACTAACTCTGTTCCGGTAGAAAAAGCCAATTTTCTGCCTTAGTTTACAGACAAGATTGTCAATATTTAAATACCATATTGACAATCTTGTCTGTAAACTAAGGCAAAAAAAAATGCTTTTTCTACCGGAACAGAGCTAGTTTCCCAATTTCATGTAGGAAAAGAGTTATTGAAGCAGTCTTTCTTTCTGTATTGGACTATGGAGATGTCATCTATAGAAAAGCTGCTCCCCTTGGATGCAGTTTATCATTCTGCTCTGCGATTTATGTCTGGTGAACCTTATAGAACTAATAACTGCATCCTATAT
Source organism: Electrona antarctica (assembly GCF_951216825.1). NCBI lineage: Eukaryota > Metazoa > Chordata > Actinopteri > Myctophiformes > Myctophidae > Electrona > Electrona antarctica. The sequence continues at coordinate 3,838,148 of NW_027637034.1, read as the reverse complement.
GACATAGTGGGCTGGCCTTCCTTGGCCGAAATAAACATTTGTATCTATTTATTTTTAAAGCAATTGATGGGACTTTACCGTTGTATATTAAAGCTCTGCTGGATTAGAATCCTGTAACATATTGGACACGCTCCAGTCACTGGCTCACACTAAAGGTTCCAAATGTAAACACAGAACTGGGGAAAACAGCCTTTTGTTTTAGTGCCCCAATGTGGAATGACTTACAGCTTAAATTATACCGTCAATTTAAATCTTTGATTGCAGACTTACAACACCACAATATTTTGGGCCGAACAAATAATTAGAAAGAAGAAAAAAACGTCAGGTTACAATTTTTTGTGTTGTTTTTCTTCTTTGTAATTATTTGTTTGGTCCAAAATATTGTGTTGTTGTTTTCATGATTTGTCACAACTCGAGTTGACTTTGTACGACGCTTAAAAGGTATTTAATAGTGATGGGAGATTAATCGGCAAACACATCGGTATCGGACGATATTGGCCTTAAACCAATTAATCGGTAATCGGTATCGGTAAAATAATATATCGGATTCAGCAGATATTACATTTTATTACAATTATGTTGAAAAATACATTTAAAAAAAGCCTTTTGTGATGATGAAGGCTGCAAATTATATCAGTGTTTTCTTGGGAAGCTTTCAAAAGAAAACAAAATACTACATTCAAGCCGTTTATGTTGGGATATGGGCCAACATTTCAATAACGGTGCATCCCTAGTTTTGGAATAAAGAGGCATTGCTTTTTTCAAATTCAGCCTTTTTCAGAATGGCCAAAATAATGATATATTTTTTAATACAGAAAGATCATATCGACATCGGTTATATCAGTTATCGGCCATAATAGCAATTCATTATATCGGATATTGATATCGGCCTAAATTTCTCATCGGTACATCCCTAGTATTTAAATTAATTATTTTTGAAATGTCTATGGGAAAAATGCATTGGGAATTACTTCCTGGGCCTGGCGTCGTCATGAAAGGTGGCGGGACGGCGACGCTCTATAGTGGATATAAAAAGGGAGTGTGCGGTTACAGGAACAGCTCAGCATCATAATATAGAGGAACATAGAGAACACCTCAGTATCATAATATAGAGGAACATAGAGAACACCTCAGCATCATAATATAGAGGGAGATAGAGAACACCTCAGCATCATAATATAGAGGAACATATAGAACACCTCAGCATCATAATATAGAGGGAGATAGAGAACACCTCAGCATCATAATATAGAGGAACATAGAGAACACCTCAGCATCATAATATAGAGGAAGATATTAACACCTCAGCATCATAATATAGAGGCAGATATTAACACCTCAGCATCATAATATAGAGGAACATAGAGAACGCCTCAGCATCATAATATAGAGGAACATAGAGAACACCTCAGCATCATAATATAGAGGAACATAGAGAACACCTCAGCATCATAATATAGAGGAACATAGAGAACACCTCAGCATCATAATATAGAGGGACATAGAGAACACCTCAGCATCATAATATAGAGGAACATAGAGAACACCTCAGCATCATAATATAGAGGAACATAGAGAACACCTCAGCATCATAATATAGAGGAACATAGAGAACACCTCAGCATCATAATATAGAGGAACATAGAGAACACCTCAGCATCATAATATAGAGGAACATAGAGAACACCTCAGCATCATAATATAGAGGAACATAGAGAACACCTCAGCATCATAATATAGAGGAACATAGAGAACACCTCAGCATCATAATATAGAGGGACATAGAGAACACCTCAGCATCATAATATAGAGGAACATAGAGGACACCTCAGCATCACAATATAGAGAACACCTCAGCATCATAATATAGAGGAACATAGGACACCTCAGCATCATAATATAGAGGAACATAGAGAACACCTCAGCATCATAATATAGAGGAAGATATTAACACCTCAGCATCATAATATAGAGGAAGATGCATCATAATATAGAGGAACATAGAGAACACCTCAGCATCATAATATAGAGGAAGATATTAACACCTCAGCATCATAATATAGAGGAACATAGAGAACACCTCAGCATCATAATATAGAGGAACATAGAGAACACCTCAGCGTCATAATATAGAGGAACATAGAGAACACCTCAGCGTCATAATATAGAGGAAGATATTAACACCTCAGCATCATAATATAGAGGAAGATGCATCATAATATAGAGGAACATATAGAACACCTCAGCATCATAATATAGAGGAACATAGAGAACACCTCAGCATCATAATATAGAGGAAGATAGAGAACACCTCAGCATCATAATATAGAGGAAGATATTAACACCTCAGCATCATAACATAGAGGAAGATATTAACACCTCAGCATCATAATATAGAGGAACATATAGAACACCTCAGCATCATAATATAGAGGAACATAGAGGACACCTCAGCATCATAATATAGGGGAAGATAGAGGGGAAAAAGACCACAATTTATATATTTTTTTAATTTTGGCTTAAAAGTTGACCCGTATACAAAGGCAAAAAGTCATCGTGTCTAAATAAACAGATAGAAAACATTTTAACCATATGGAAGTAATGACTGTCTTTAAACTATAGGCCAATACATGAATTCATTCATTATCATTAACCATGTTAAAATCTCTCTTTTTATGGAGAGAGATTGTGTTTCTTCTTTGGAAGCACTCGTTTTCAGTGTTGCCTCCTGTATTCAGAGTTATATCTAAACTAGAGGGAGACTGCCACGCCCCCAGCTATTCATTTAAATGGAAGTTGCTCAGTGGTGTTTGAAGCACCCGGAAGTCTGCTGGAAGTACCATTATAACTCTGTGGTTGGCTCGAGTGCAGTCTAAAGTTTGAGGTATCTTTTGACACACTTTTGCGTCATGACGTTACTGAACAGTGGACGGACTCCACTCCATGAACGTCCTGCAGTCCCAGCTTTGACCAGTAGGGTATTCATGGCTTCAACATTGGCCATCCGCTCTGGGGGCCTGCCTGCATTATGTGCTATTTCAGAATAATTCAAGCTTTTTGTACAGCTGCAATGTTGGTGAGTTTGATTTTATACAATCAGATGACGTTAATAACTTGCGATCTAAATCATCCCATAACGACAACCTATACGTATATCAAACCCTCACCCTAATCCTAACCTCCCACGGGGCAGCACACCTAAACCTAACCTTAACCCTCTCCTAACCCTTAACGCACCCCTCACCAACCTTAATCCGGTCGTCTTAACGCACCCCTCACCAACCTTAATCCAGTCGGACCAATGCTATGTCTAACCAATGCTATGTCTAACCAAAGGATGCCACCCAAGATATGTGTTATCAATATAGTTGGACCAGAACTGCTGTCAGAAGTAGGTGTGTGGTAGAAGGAATTTGCATTGAAATCATAAAGAACCCAGGAGACTGAAAATTATGCTTAATATGATATTATTGAAAAACAAAAATAAAACAAACAACAATCAATCAGATAAACAAAGTACATTCAGGTCGAGGTCAGAGTCAATTGTTCAGCTTCAATTGTTCAAAGTCAAGGTCAGAGGGTAATGTGTGAGGCAGTGTTTTGAGTGTATGGAGTAGTTATGGGGGGGGGGGGGGGGGGGGGGGGAGTGTGTGTTTGAGTGTGTTTGAGAATCAGGCCCTACCGTCCAGGTAGGACAGAAAACAGGTTCTTGGACTTAGCTCGCCATTGTATTCGTCTTCATCACCATTCATGGTTTCATGGAATAAGGGGAAAAACCTGGCCTGAATACAAAAAGGCCAAATTAAATATCTTGTAAAAATAATAATCAAAGTAGCATACAAATCAAACATTTACAAATGTCAAATCAAATAGTTCATCAAAAACATCAAATGAAAATAACCAAACAAAACAATTCAAACATTTCAAACAAACAATAAACTCACCAATTCAGACAAAAGTGCTGTGTTTTATACTAGTGTGGTGGTGATTGCGGATTGCTGATTCAAAACTGGTGTGAGTGAGTGAGTGAGTGATCGGTGTGATGAGCTGTGACCTGATGCAGATGGCACCGTGACCATACAAAACAGGGATGCAAATACAGACAAATATAAACCTGGGTTACAATTACATCATATATTACGTTAAAAAAATAACCTTTGTTTAGCGGTTTAAGAGTTTTCACAGAATCAAAGGTTTTATGGCCATGATAGAGCACCCAGAACTTGAGTCAAGTAAATTGACTTTATGGAAGCCAACCCAGGGCAAAGGCAGGAGGGAGAGAAGCGCACCACCTACGTAGATGCACTGCATGGTGGCAGTATAGCTAACACTGTAGAGCTCAAGAACCTGATGTTAGATAGGAAAGTGTGGAGGGCAGCGGCCCACGAGTACCAAGTCTGTGTTGGCTATACCAAAACCATGGTTGGTGTTGATCTAGTACCTTAAAATTCCATGAATAGTTTAAAAATTATAATATTGTAGTTAGCATAGTGTTCATTATAGCCTTTAAATGTAAAAAATGCTAGATGACTCACTGATCTGAAACTCTTATCACACCGTGGAAAAGGTTTTTCTCCAGTGTGGATACGCTCATGTGTCTTCAGGTCCCTTGACCGAATGAAACTCTTGTCACAATATGTACAGCAGAACAGTCTTTCTTCAGCGTGGTAATGCTAATGTACCTTCAGGTAACTTGACGTAGTAACGCTCTTGTCACATTGTTTACACTGGAAAGGTTTTTCTCCCGTGTGGGTAAGCTGGTGTGTCTTCAGAGACCTTGGCCGGATGAATCCCTTGTTGCAATGTTTACATTGGAAAGGAATTTCTCCAGTGTGCATGGGTCTTCACGTCATATGAATGATGGAAACTGTTGTCACAATATTCCCGGTGGAAAGGTTTTTCTCCAGTGTGGAAATGCTGGTGTCTCTTGAGAGAACCTGACTGAGTGAAACTCTTGTCACAATCTTTACACTGGAAAGGTTTTTTTCTCCAGTGTGGATACGCTGATGGTACCTTCAGACAACTTTATGTAGTAAAACTCTTGTCACAATACACACAGTGGAATTATCTTTCTCCAGTGTGGCAACGCTGGTGGTACTTTAGAGAAGTTAACTGACAGAAACTCTTGTCACAAAGTTTACACCTGAAAGGTTTTTCTCCAGTGTGGATACGCTGGTGTGTCTTCAGGTCTATTTTCTGAATGAAACGTTTGTCACAATATGTACAGTGGAAAGGTCTTTCTCCAGCGTGATAACTCTGATGAACCTTCAGTGCACTTGTTGTAGTAAAACCCTTGTCACATTGTTTACACTGGAAAGGTTTTTCTCCTGTGTGGGTAAGCTGGTGTAACTTCAGTAGGCCTAACTCACGGAAACTCTTGCCACAATGTTCACACTGGAAAGGTTTTTCTCCAGTGTGGGTAGGCTGGTGTGACTTCAGGTGAGTTATCTGATAGAAACTCTTGTCACAATATTTACACTGGAAAGGTTTTTCTCCAGTGTGGATACGCTGATGTACCTTCAGACAAGATGCTGTAGTAAAACTCTTGTCACAATATTTACACTGGAAAGGTCTTTCCCCAGTGTGGATACGCTGGTGTGTCTTCAGAGAATGTGCCCGGGTGAATCCCTTGTTGCAATGTTTACATTGGAAAGGTTTTTCTCCAGTGTGGATAAACTGGTGTCTCTTCAGGTCAGCTGAGCAATAGAAACGCTTGTCACAATATTTACAGTTAAAGGATTTTTCTCCGGTGTGGATACGCTGATGTACCTTCAGACAACCTGCTGTAGTAAAACTCTTGTCACATTGTTCACACTGGAAGGATTTTTCTCTAGTGTGGACACGCTGGTGTGTCCTCAGATTACCTGGCTTACTAAAACTCTTGTCACATTGTTCACACTGGAAAGATTTTTCTCCAGTATGGATACGCTGGTGTTTCTTCAGAGTACCTGACTCTCTGAAACTCTTGTCACATTGTTCACACTGGAAAGGTTTTTCCCCAGTGTGGATACACTGGTGTGTCTTCAGAGAATGTGCCCGGGTGAATCCCTTGTTGCAATGTTTACATTGGAAAGGTTTTTCTCCAGTGTGGATAAACTGGTGTCTCTTCAGGTCAGCTGAGCAATAGAAACGCTTGTCACAATATTTACAGTTAAAGGATTTTTCTCCGGTGTGGATACGCTGATGTACCTTCAGACAACCTGCTGTAGTAAAACTCTTGTCACATTGTTCACACTGGAAGGATTTTTCTCTAGTGTGGACACGCTGGTGTGTCCTCAGATTACCTGGCTTACTAAAACTCTTGTCACAATGTTTACACTGGAAAGGTTTTTCTCCAGTGTGGATATGCTGGTGTGTCTTCAGAGAATGTGCCCAGGTGAATCCCTTGTTGCAATGTTTACATTGGAAAGGTTTTTCTCTAGTGTCACTGTCAGATTCACTGGACTCCTCCCGATAATCACTGTCGTCAGTGTCAGATTCACTGGACTCCTCCCGACAATCACTGTCTTCAGTGTCAGATTCAAGTTCAACTTTAACTTGCGAAGAGATGTCTTCATCCTCATCTTCACTTTTCACTGCTAGTAATGTCAACATTGACCCATCAGGCTCTTCTGGTCTTTGAAGTAGCTCCTCCTGTTCCTGCTTAATCTCTGGAGGGTCTGGTTCCTCCTGAAGCAGACTGGGGCTCCTCTCCCGTTTAGGAGAAAACTCCTCTTGGATGTCTAGGAGCAGAAAAACATCATGATGGTTATCAACACTGGATTCTGTTTTCTGTCTTTTCCATGTACAAAATGAGCTATTACCAGTTACGAAGCAGACGTTGTAAAGGGTGGTTCTGGAAACTAACTTCTGAAAAACCAGGTTAATTAGTACGATTTAAGAAAAATATATATTTTAAAATACATTTGTATTTAAAAATGTATAAAAAAACGTTTGAATGACATTCAAAAAAGAATATTAAAACAATACTTCATATGTGAGATCTGATTTGGGAGTAAGTTAGGCTTTAGGCCAATCATATACAACCAGATTTTTCTGTAGGTAGGTCACCTCCAAAGTAGACCAATCACAGCTCACCCGGGCTGTCCCAGAGTTGGTGTCGAAGTAGCCTCGGAAACCCAGACGTTTTTATTTCCAGGGAGAAAAAAAAAGTCTGGGTCCGAGTCCACTTCAATTCGGCATAGAGTAGCGCAAACATCACTCACTCTCTGCTGATTTCTGATCGTCTGCACCTTTGTTAAATTGACACACACACACACACGCACACATACACACACACACTCCTCTCTCTCTCTGTCGCTCTAATTAATTTGTCTCATGTCTAGCAGGTGCGCATAGTTTCTGCCGGCGGATCCTGCCGGGAGCTGCCTATGCCATAAAAAGCATAGGTGAGTTCCAGGCTAGTGTCGAAGTGTCCTTGAGCAAGACTCTGAACCCCTAATTGCTCCTGATGTGCTGGTCGGTGACTTGCATGGTTTCCGCTACCATCGGTGTATGAATGTGTGCGTGAATGGGCAGAGGCGTCTGGGAGAAATGCGAGGCCCTGTGCGATATGTCGGGGGGAACAATGTTTTGAATTAATTAATTAATTAATACTTACTTTTGCCTTCACTTTCCTATTTGTTATAAATATTAAGTATCACATTTGCTTGTTTGCCTGCAGACAGTTTGTGATCGATCAAAATTAAATTAGAAAATTGTGAAATCATGACACTGACTGACTGGACTGACAGAGACTGAAAGAGAGAGAGAGAGAGAGAGGTCGTCGGTCCATGCGCGACTAATTATTTGAAATAAAACCTTTTTTGTCCACACATACATGACAGCATACCTTTTCACTTCACTCGAGTGACGAGTCGTTTTGTTTGTGAGCGGGAGCGGTTGTGCCGTTGTGCACTCAACTAGCCTGGCTACATGTGTTCAACTTGTTTTTGTTTCGTTTCTATTGTGTGTATAATTCGACTGCGTTGTGCGCTGGCACGGCCGATCTACAAGCTCACAACGCGTCGCGCTGCAACGCATTGTGAGCTTGTAGATCTGCTCTAATTCTGCAGCGCAAGCTAGCACGGCACTGCGTAGCGCAAAGGGGGACAACACGGGGCCCCACGACCGGACGGCCGGGCGTTGCTTAACGGGAGGACGAATAAGTGACGCCGTTTGGGAGGAGGAGGCGACACGCGGCCTGGGGGGGGGGCTCCAAGCCGAACGCAGCAACTGCGAAGGAACGGGCTGCGATGCGATTATTGTTTCTTTAAAAAAAAATAAAAAAAACACTGCCTAGCGCGAGGCCTCGCATGCGCGAGGCCCTGTGCGGCCGCACCATTCGCACTACCCTAAAAGCGGCCCTGTGAATGGGTAGTCTCGCGTTACCAGACTGTTGCCTCTCGCAATTTCCAAATGCTTTCATCATACAGTCTGGAGCAACGGAAGAGCTGTCATGAGTAAAATATAAAGCGGAAGTGGATACTCCTCCCCACTTCCGTTTCGTCTTTACAGTCGCGCAAATGTATTCTAATATAAATAGAAATCATCTAAGCATGTAAGCTTGTTGCTTAGCAGAAAAGGAAATTCAAAAAATAGCTCTAAAGATTTTTTCAAAATATATTTTTCGTGAATGGAAATGGCAGCTTCCTTTACTTACTCGGATTGTGTAAGTAAAGGTAGTGTAGTTCTAGACTCTATATAGCATTCGGAGATTGTGGAATAGTTGTCTGGCTACGCGAGACTAGTGAATGTGTGAATGTATTTGCACAATGTATGTAAAGCGCCTTGGATAAAGGCGCAATATAAAATGCACCATTTGCCATTTTCCAAGGAGTGTTTTTTGTGCGAATCATGAAAACCCCCTGGTTTGACACGTCACATGCTGCTTAAAGCATAATGAAAATTTGAAGTTTATGCCTTATAGCCTATTAATGGTGGCCATATGGATTTGGCCGCTTGTGACGCATCGCCATTCCGACTCGTCCGCATTACTAACCATGTCCCTAACCACACGCGGAAGCTACGTAGTTGGAATGGCGGAATGCCACTCTGTCCCCCCATGAGGGGATCCAGCGTCCCCTAGTAAAAACCCACTCACCCAAGTCAAAGTTGTGGAAGTGCTGGGGTAATCGTCTCTGTCTCTTCCCCCGTCCTGCTGCTGGGAGCTCTGGAGAAATGGTCCTGGCTGCTTCTGGAGAACTCATCTTCACCTGCAGGCTGGACTCCATAGACCGGTCTGGAGTCTCTGGAATGAAGGAACAGAATAAGGACGTTGACATCGAAGTTTACTTGTAGATCAGCTATTTCTGCTATTTTTTAACCCCCTTATGGCCACCCTAATTAACAGTAGATTGTGCCTTCTACATGCACTATTCATATTTTGTATTCATTATTTTAATGCCAATAGAAAAATCCATGATAGGCCTATACACACTATCTCATTTTCACGGGTCAAGACTATAGTATTTACCATTATGCCGATTTTGACCGAATCTGGCGATGTCATTTCCGGTCAAACGGATCACAATATCCGCTAGCTTTCTGCACTGTGTTACATAGTGATCTGTCCGGGATGCTAAGCGGTCATCGTTTATTTTAATATCCAGGTCAAATTAAGCTCTAATCAAGCCCCAAATATCGCATTTTAGGTAGATTACATCGGCCGTTAGCCAAACTAGCCAAAGGTTGCTACATTTTGCTACATTAAGCCCCCGATTATAGGGAATAAAACAATTACGTCATTTACGTCAAGGGTAATGAGGGATTTTTTTATTCATTACGTCAATAGAGAGTATGTGTGTGACATCATCATCAAACCCGGAAGTTATGCAGGAATGCCTACTGACTGGCAAAAAACTACTTTCTGGCGTTGACAACCCATGCATCCAAACAGAAAAGTCCTATCTGATTGCATTAAACAACGTTAAACAATGTTAAACTCACTTTGCTTGTTGCTTTGCCACTCGATTTGCCACTCGATGTGCCATTCACTTTAAGCAAGCGCATACCCTCTATTGCGTCAAGGGCCATAAGGAGGCAGGAATAATAGTCATTTGTCATATATGCCCTGTGTACCATATTATTACGAAGCCTAAAAGCAAAAAAGAAATGTAATTTCTATTCATAATGTTCCAATTCTCAATTGCCAAAAACACAATTAAATCTCTAATCGCAATTATTTGTGTGGCAATTAATCGTGAACTTAAATGTGTAGTCGTGAAGCTCTGTTGATCATCGTTCGTCCAGCACCTAGAGCAGAGATTGGTACACACCAGGACATCATTTTGTGAGTGAAATTATTTACCCATGGCTTCTCTATAGTCTATAGTCTATTCACTAAGCCAGCGGTTCTCAATGAATGCATGAATGAATGAATGCCTTGCTAGTATTCTGGGGCGGATATTCAGAGAACATCAGCAAGCCCCCAATGTGTGGAAATTTGATTCACTTAGAACTTGTTTAGCTTGTGAAGCCGCCCCAAACTTGTGTAAAACGTTTGGGGCGAAAGATAGGTCATTGGGTCACATGGGTTCATCTTCCAGGGAGCATACATGCTCAGAGCAAGCTTTGTGGCAATCTGTTCATTAGATTATGAGACATTTTGTGTGCAAGTGGACTAAAGGTGGAGCTAGTTAGAGGTAGGCTATTTGGGTACCAGAATCTGCGAGATTCATCCTTGCTGGGTGCATTAAAGGACTATACTGCAACTATTGGAAGAAGCTGCATTCAGTTAAAAGTGCAGCTAGAAACTGTTGTAGGCTATGTGACAATGACGCCTTGAAGCTGAAAAAGAGAGCGATAAAGGCCCAATTCCAATCGCCTCCCTCAAGCCCTGAGACTTGAGGGTGAGAGGCTGCAAGGGCTCCAAAATGTTGTAAAAGGAATGGGACAGCACTTTGAAGATGAGTCCACCATTAATTCAGGACTAACAAAAAAATCAGACCCGTCTGAAGTGAGTGGTCCTGTCCTGTCCTTCCTCCCTGGCCTGTTTGTGTCTGTGTGTTCGGCTGTGCAACAGTGACACTTGGTGGTGAACAAACCCTATTTTCGTGCTCGGACACAGGGACATATAGGCATCAGCAGATTTACCAAGAATACAGAAATATGCAATCATACACCCATGATCTGCATATTTTCAGTATAAGTAGGCCTTTATGTAGGCATACATGTTTTCATGTCCATCTCTGCTTGGCCTATTAATAAGTCTATTATGTCTATTGTAGTATTTAAGCTGATCATTTTATTATTAGTTTTATGAATACACTTTCCTGTGTGATAGGGGTTGAAATATTATGCATTATAAATTGCATTTCTACAGTAATTATTTTACTTTGCTCATTAGTCATTTCTCATCATGTTTCCATTATTATTATTATTATTATTATTATTATATATCCTATCCTTCCATTCAGTCTCCCTTTGAGAACAGTGAGAAAGCAGTATTGTTTGTTAACATTCTAACCGCTATTCATAACTAATTTGCATACTTAAATGATTGACGTTCTGAGGATTCCTCTCATTCCCCTGCTAACGCTATGAACTGTGGGCAAAGTCAGCATTGATGCTGACTTTGGCAAAGGGGGCATAACGGGGCGGGGCTGAGCCCTCACTGACTTACCGATTTCAAATGGGACAGCCCTCGCAGACTTCAAATTAATGCGCGCCTAAGGCAGTGAGGGCTCATTGAGTCAGCAAGGCAGCGGATTGGAATTGGGCCTTACAGAGTTCTGGCTGGTCTTCAGGTTCCTCCCGTTTCATTGAAACGGGTCTGGCTGGCTGGGTATGGAGAGTTCATCTGCACCTGCTGTCTGGACTCCTCACAGTCTGGAATGAAAACAATAAAATCCCAAAGGATTAATTCCAAAGACTTTGAGAGACACTTAACTTCAACACTCTCTAGATCATCGTCGCTGGGTAATCACTTTTGAATTGGACAAGTTACTCTTTCCCTGCAATATTTTCTGTAGTCTATAATATGTCGTCGAAAATATAATTCTTAATTAATAACAAAGCCTGAAGGGACTTCTTGGTCCCTTATTGTATTTGGCCGGATTTTTATTTTTTTCTTCTTCCGCCATTAAAAAGCAAGGCTTTTGCACACCTACAGGCGACAGGTGCGTAGGAGAGGGTAAGGTGCCCGACAATGAAAAGGAACAAACACCCGTAGTCCCGCACACTGTCTTCAAATGCAGTGAAAACACTTATGGAAACAGCAACGTTTGCCGTTCTTTTTCTTCTTCTGCCAAAAATAGTTTGTGCTTAACCATGCAGTCGTTTTTTGCAAAACTTGGCAATATGGTAGAGGGCTGCCCACGACCATTGGCCAAAGGGTGGCACTATAACACTCAATTGAAAATGTAAACTTTGAACAGGCATACAGGTAGCTCATGAACCGTTTGACCGTCGGCAATAAAACTTCGATACGCATATGCATTTCCTCATGCCAAACAACTTTCGTGACTTTTGAACTCTGACATTTACATCTACCACCATTTTTGAATTATATGAAAAAGTTTAAATACATCCCTCGGGATCTTTAAATGCACAAAACTTGCTACACGTGAACTTTAGACCAATATTTAAAAAGAATAGTGTCCCGCTTTTGTTTTTAACTTTAAAGATTAAGCCTTTCTGAGCCAATGAAAATTGCAGTTTGATGAAAATACTTCTTCTGCCCCCAATACATAAATGCAGAGTCACATGTTTATTACAGTATGGTAGAGGGGCATGCCAAATAGCGCTGAAACCGATCTGAAACCGATCCATTTGGCCAAAGGTGGGAGCTATAGCAATCGTTTGAAAATGAAAACTTCGAACAGGCATAACTCATCGTCGTCGTTTGGCCAAAATCGATGGACCTTGTTTACACATGTGCCTTGACTCAATCATGAGGAACACATCCGTCACTTTGACCAGTAAGCTCCGCCATCAGATTTTCCAACATTTTGAGCAGTTTTTCTGCTGGGAGTTTTGAGCAATTTGCGTGAATTGTTCTACACACAATCTATGGAACATTATCTGTAATCCCAGTTGAAGAGAAGTGTGTACATGACAATTTGTACAAAACATAGATGCAAGCAGCGATAACAGGCACTTTAACAGAAATTACTCATGCCTTGTCAGTTTGTCTGTGTATGTTTGGGGTACGAACAGCTGCAATACCGCTGGGTGACCTAAAGTGGCACTGTTGAGCAGACTAAAAGAGTCCTGTCTTATCGTTGCTTGCAGCATTATTTCTTAATGTAATTCTCTATTAGATGTTCCATCTTTAAGGTAAGTAGATTTTGTTTTAATGTTTTTTTTGTGGCTTTCGCCTTTATTTTATATTTTTTTTATAGAGGGACAGACAGTAGGCTGACAGGAAATGGGGGAAGAGATGGGGGAGTGACATGCAGTAAAGGCCGTCGGGATCGGGAGTCGAACCCGCGGCACACTGCCAGACTCGGAGTACCGGCCAAGGTGCCTGGACCGCTGAGCCACGGCCTAGGCCAGTAGATTTTGTTTCTTTCCTTAACAAAAAATCTATTATTTAGACATGATTATGCAAATTAAATACTACTACTTCTAATACTACTACTACTACTACTACAACAATAATAATAACTAGACATGCACTCTGTCGAGGTGCCAACTTGCGCCTTGCACACAAGTAGCCAAATAGGCCATACATGGCCTACTTGTGTGCGAGCAAGTAGGCCTACTGCTACTAACTAATGTCTATTACAACTGCTGTTCTAAATCCTTTAGACCCACCTTGAAACTTACCTTAGTTACATCACCATCAACAGCCAATAAGGGACCACCATACCCTGACATACATACCCAGACGATCACCAAACGTACCTTAGTTATGTCATTAAGAATGGAGGCCAGTGGACAACACCGACATACCCAGCCGATTACAGTACTTGCACGCTCTGCTTGCACACGAGTAATAATACGTATAGCGGAAAGCAGCGATAACTTAACCCCCTTATGGCTATTGACGTAATGAATCAAAAAAGCCATCATAACCGTTGACGTAAATGACGTAAACGTTTTATTCCCTATAATCGGGGGCTTAATGTAGCAAAATGTAGCAACCTCTAGCTTGTTTGGCTAACGGCCGATGTAATCTACCTAAAACCGGCCGAAATCCCCGCGTGCACGCTCTCGCACGCGCGCAGTCTTTATGTGCATCGCTGCGTAATATGCGACATTTGGGGTTGATTAGAGCTTCATTTTATTAAAATTAAAATACACGTTGATAGCTTAGGCCGCGCAAAATAATAGTTTGGTCGCCGGTTGCCGACCGACTTAAATATGCGCGACCCAGATGATTTTATTGGAATTTGGCTAAAGAAAAAAAAAAAAAAAAAGGGTCAACCAAAAAGGTCTTTATATATGGATATATGCAGCCCAACAAAACGTAGCCTACACCTGCCCAAAGCCAAAGTTATTCAAGTTGCTTAACGACGTACTCGACTTAGGCTAGAGAGAAAAGTCGCCTTCTCCGTCCCGGAGAGCACGACGGGTGGATTGACAATTGACGTTACTGTGTACTGGTTTGTCTTGCGCTGATTTGAATGAAAACACCGGCGTGCAATTATACTTTATATACGGATCCCGACAACAGTGTTGACCTAAACGAGGTTAAAGCAAACTAGCAAAGCTAGCAACCATGACAACTCTCCTGTGTATCCCATTCCCCACACATGGATAAAGAAGAGGGCAAAGTAGGAGCTGTTTATAAGTGCATTGAGTGTCGCGCCTTAATATTCCATTCAGCCAAGACCGGTACGCATCTGCTTCTGCTATAACTAATAGGTGAGGGCATATATGAAAAAAAGGCACCTTACCCTAAAAAAATTGCAACAGAAGGTTTCTCAACTGTTTTGTGTAGTATTCGGTGTCCTTAATAACATACTAAAAGTTTACCAAAGTTTGACCATGCGAAAGGTGTTATTTTCAAGATGGCGTCCAAGATGGCCAAAAAATCATTAAAATAGCCTAACTCCTTCATTATTTATCGTAGACAAGTATTTTTTGTGTCTAACCCTATGTTTTTGAGGCCTGTGAATCCATTGGACTTGTCAAAATGGCAGAGATAGAATCAGATCATTGTGAAATCCAATATTTTATATTTGACTCTATTAAAACTCTCTGAAATGGACACCCATTTCAAGTTAAAAGGATATACCCAGAGGGCAAAGGGGGTTGACCTGCATTTGTCATAACATACAAAGTTGTCCACCAGAAATAATATCTATGACCCCCTAGGATCACAACCTATATGGACAACTCGGTCAATTTTGTTGCGAAAGTCCAATATGGCCGCCCCCAATATTAGCCCCTATTAGTTATAATGGGGGGTGAATAGGGCAAGATTTTAAACTGAGAGATATTTCCACGAAACTTCTCAGGTTGATCAATGATATGAATACGAACATTTTTTGTATTGCAAGTTTCCATGAAATCCAATATGGCCACAATATGGCCGCCACAATATTAGCACCAAGAAAATAGGTTTGGCTCTAACTTCTGAACCAGATGAGCTAGAAATGCAAACTCGGTGTCTATTTCATGGTTTCTGACCATGAGAGACTCAATGGAATACCTATTTTTATTATTGGGTGTGTCTGGACCCTTATTGTGCATATTTACAAGATGGTGGCTACCCGAAATAGTGCTTTACCATGATTTCTACCATGATTGTTGACTGTTTTGACAAACACAAGCAATATTAATCCATTGGCTAAGATTCATGGCACAGAAGGAACATATTTTCTTGAGCTTGCATATTGTCAAAATGGCTGCAAACATGAAAAAGAAAAGAGACATTACATTTCCTGTCAGATCCTATTACCCAGGGGGGCAAACCACCCCTTTTTGGATACCTGCATTTGCCATAACATCAAAGGTTGTCCACCAGAAATATCTATGACCCAATAGAATCACAACCTATATGGACACACCGGTCAATTTCTTTGCTGGAAATCCAATATGGCCACCACAATATTAACCCCCTTTAGCCTATAATGCGGGTGAATAGGGCAACATTTTTAACTGAGGGATATTTCCACGAAACTTCACAGGTTGATCAATGATATGAATACCATAATGGTTTGTATTGGAAGTTTCCATGATATCCAATATGGCCACCACAATACTAGCACCCAGAAAATAGGTTTGGCTCTAAATTCTGAACCAGATGAGCTATAAATACAAACTCATGGTTTCTAACCACGAGAGATATATACTGTAAATATTTTAGCCATAATTTCCCTCTATTAAGTATTATTGTTCTGGGGTGTTTCTTTGCAGAAAGACATCCCTCTGGCTGTATTTTGGTTTTGTTCTACTGTTTCTGTTGGCATTTCCTCTGTTTATGTTGACAATCATCCCTGGCAGGGACGTGCATCGCCAAGCCGGACATCCCTTCACCGAGTATGGATGGTCTCTCAGTGATGGTCCCCTGTCCATCTAGAGCCAGCCTGGCCTATGCCAGAAAATCTGTTCATGTGCCAGGGACTGGAGACAAGATGCAGCAGGAGCTTCACTCCATTCCTGACTGGGGATGCATCACCATTATCTTGGACTCTGGCTGGCATCCTGTCATGAAAGGACGCGATGAGAGAGATCAATGTCCCTGGACAGCCAAACTTGCCAGGGATCTGCCACAGGCCCTCACGATTGACTGTGTGAAAGGCCTTGGTGAGGTCGACAAACACCATATAGAGACCCTTCTGCTCTCTGCACTTTTCTTGCAGCTGGCAAATGGAAAAGATCATGTTACAGGTACCTCTGCCTCCGTGGAAACCACATTGGGATCCAGGGACAACATTCTCAGCATGGCTGATTAGCCGGTTGAGGATGATTCTTGCTAAGATCTTTACTGTGATGTTCAGGACTCAGGAGGGCTATACCATGATGGTTATCGCAGTATGCCCTGTCCCCTTTCCTCTTGTAAACATGCACTATGGATGCGTCCTTGAAGTCTGGAGGGACTTCCCCCTATCCAGATTACCTGGTACAGGTGCCATGCCTCCATTCTTGTAGATGTCTGCAGGCAACCCATCACCTCCTGGTGCCTTTCCAGAAGTGGGTTGTTGGAGTGCTTTCACTGTCTCTGCACTGGTGGGGGGGGGGGGGGGGGGGGGGGGGGGGGGTCAGCCAGATCAGCGATGCACGTCCCTGCCAGGGATGATTGTCAACATAAACAGAGGAAATTCCAACAAACAGTAGAACAAAACCAAAATACAGCCAGAGGGATGTCTTTCTGCAAAGAAACACCCCAGAACAATAATATCTTTCGTGGTTAGAAACCATGAGTTTGTATTTATAGCTCATCTGGTTCAGAAGCCAAACCTATTTTCTGGGTGCTAGTATTGTGGTGGCCATATTGGATATCATGGAAACTTCCAATACAAACCATTATGGTATTCATATCATTGATCAACCTGTGAAGTTTCGTGTAAATATCCCTCAGTTAAAAATGTTGCCCTATTCACCCGCATTATAGGCTAATGGGGGCTAATATTGTGGTGGCCATATTGGATTTCCAGCAAAGAAATTGACCGGTTTGCCCACCTGGGTAATAGGATCTGACAGGAAATGTAATGTTGTGGTGGACACTAGGGGAGATGTCTCACATCAGAATGGACACTGGTGGTTGGTTAGGGGTGCAGTGAGGAAGTGATATAAGGAAGTACCTGTACCTGTGTGTTCTTGATGTTGTTTGGAAGTAAAGTACTGAGACTCCCTATACTCCGTCTGCTCGTCTCTTTTATCAACTTCCACAGTGGTGACCTTGACGTTGAATTGAACTTGAACATGAACGCTGACGCGGCTGCCGTACCGGTGTATGCGGCTACAGTTAAGTTGCCAGAGTTTTGGCAACATGATCCAGCCCCGTGGTTTCAACATATTGAGGCGCAGTTTCACCTCCGCGGAATCACGGTGGATGACACCAAATACTACCATGTAGTCGCGGCGTTGGATTCCTCCACCACCCGCCGGGTGATGGGATCCCTCAGGGACCCACCAGCAGACGGTAAATACATCGCTCTCAAAGCAGAGTTGCTGCGCTTGTTCCAGCTGTCAGACGAGGAGCGGGCAGATCGCCTATTGTCCCTTAATGGATTGGGGGACATGAAACCTACGGTGCTGATGGAAAACATGTTGGCGCTACTCGGTGCAGGTGACGCAACGTTTATTTTTGTCCAACTTTTCCTGCGCCAACTCCCGACTCCGGTGCGCACAGCGCTGGCCAGCTCGCCTCTGGTGCGCACCAAGGATTACCGTGGGTTAGCCGAGGAAGCGGATAAGATACTGTTGGCTTCCCGACAGCTGTACACAGTGGCTGCGGTGTCTGATCGCCGCGATCGGGTGACCGAGCGACAGCACGATGACGGATTATGTTATTATCATCGCCGTTTTGGCACCAAGGCGAAACGTTGCACGCCACCATGCTGTTTTGGGAACCAGGGAAACGCCAGAGCCGGCGCTCGTTAGCGGCTATGAGTGCTGGCGTCACCAATGAGCTGCTGTTTATTGAGGACACGTCTTCTGGTAGGCGCCTGCTGGTGGACTCGGGCGCGCAGAGGAGCATCCTGCCTGCGTCTGCCGCGGACGCATTGGGAAGCGGACATGGACCACCGCTGTATGCGGCTAATGGTACTGCCATCCGTACGTTTTGTACCAGGTATGTCACTGTGTGTTTTAATGGACACCAGTTTGCCTGGGACTTTATTATTGCTTCTGTGTCGGTGCCTATACTGGGCGCGGATTTTTTGTGTGCTCACAGACTGTTGGTCGATGTCGCAAATCGTCGGCTGATTGACTCTGTGTCCTTTGACACATACCCGTGCACACTGGGGGGGCCAGGGCCGCCTCCCCTGGCCAATATGCTCGCCACAGGAGATGTATACCAGCGCCTCCTAGCCGATTTCCCTGCCCTGACTGTCCCTGCGTTCTCTGCCTCCGTGGCCAAGCATGGAGTGGAACATTACATTCAAACAGTGGGGCCGCCAGTTTACGCACGAGCGCGCCGCCTGGATGCTGCTAAATTGGCAATAGCCAAGGAGGAGTTCGCCACGATGGAGCGGCTCGGCATTGTACGTCGATCCAACAGTCCGTGGGCGTCCCCTCTGCACATGGTCCCCAAAGCGGATGGAAAGTGGCGTCCGTGTGGTGATTTTCGCCGCCTGAACAAAATTACCACGCACGACCGGTACCCAGTTCCCCATATCCAGGATTTCTCTGCCCACCTGGCAGGGGCCACCATCTTTTCTAAGATAGATTTGGTGCGTGGCTACCACCAGGTGCCGGTCCATCCGCTGGACGTGCCCAAAACCGCTGTGATCACCCCGTTTGGACTGTTTGAGTTCCTGCGGATGCCATTCGGCCTTAAAGGGGCAGCGCAGACATTCCAGCGGATGATGGATTCTGCGCTGCGGGGCATGCCATTCCTGTTCATTTATCTCGATGACATTCTGGTGGCTAGCGGGTCGGCAGGCGAGCATCAGGCCCACCTCCAGCAGCTGTTCGAGCGGCTCAACGAGCACGGACTGATTGTCAATCCGGCGAAGTGTCAGTTCGGCCTGCCCGCGATGGAATTTCTTGGGCACCACGTCTCCCCAGCGGGGGCCGTTCCACTACCCGCCAAGGTGGAGGCCATCACCGTTTTCCCCCGCCCACTCACCGTCAAGCCCCTACAGGAATTTCTGGGTATGGTTAATTTCTACAATCGCTTTATAGCCCATGCTGCTCAAATCATGCACCCCTTGTACGAGGCGTTGAGGGGCAAGAAGGACAACGATGCTGTGGACTGGTCCCCGGAGCGGGTCCAGTCATTTGAGGACGCTAAAGCTGCTCTCGCCAAGGCTGCCATGCTGGCACACCCGTCCCCTGCTGCTCTGATAGCCCTCACCACTGATGCCTCCGACTACGCAGTAGGTGCGGTGTGTGAGCAGTGGGTCTCTGGCGCCTGGCAGCCCCTAGCCTTTTTCAGTAAGAAGCTCCGGGACACTGAGAGAAAATACAGCACATTTGACAGGGAGCTGCTGGCCCTTTTCCTGGCAGTACGGCACTTCAGGTTCCTACTGGAGGGCAGGGAGTTCACCGCATATGTGGATCATAAGCCCCTGACCTTTGCCATGGCCAAGACAACGGAGCCGTGGTCCGGTCGGCAACAGCGCCAACTTTCCGCCATATCGGAGTTTACGACAGACATCCAGCATGTGGCCGGCAAAGACAACCAGGTGGCGGACTGTCTCTCCCGGGGACGCATCAGTCCCGTGCACCTGGGGATGGACTACGCTGCTATGGCCGAGGACCAGCTCAACGACTCAGACCTTCAGGCGTTTAGGACGGCGGTGACAGGACTGCGACTGGAGGATGTGGCATTCCACGACAGCGGCGCCACACTCCTTTGTGACGTCTCCACTGGCCAGCCCCGCCCCATGGTTCCGAAAGACTGGCGCCGCCGGGTGTTTGACGCCATTCATGCCCTTTCACACCCGGGTGTAAGGGCGTCAGTTAAGCTGGTGGGGGAAAAGTTCGTCTGGCCAGGTCTTCGGAGGGACGTCAGAGCATGGGCGGCCTCCTGTGTGGCGTGTCAGCGGGCAAAGGTACATCGACACACTAGGGCTCCCCTGGAGCCGTTTCTCATTCCGGAGAGGCGGTTCGACCACGTCCATGTGGACCTAGTTGGCCCACTTTCCCCGTCCCAGGAGTTCACTTACCTCCTCACTATGGTGGACAGGACCACCAGGTGGCCAGAAGTGGTTCCCTTGAAATCTATGACAGCGTCGGAGGTCGCTCGGGCGTTCATCTCCGGCTGGGTGGCCCGGTTTGGCACTCCATCGGATCTCACTTCGGACAGGGGAGCCCAGTTCACTTCTGAGCTGTGGAGCGCCGTGGCTGAGAGACTGGGGGTGAAACTCCATCGTACCACCGCATACAACCCGAAAGCCAATGGAATGTGTGAGCGTTTTCACCGCTCAATGAAGGCTGCTCTCCGCGCCACGCTCACGGGCCACAACTGGATCGACCGTCTCCCGTGGGTCATGTTGGGCCTGCGTTCAGCACCAAAGGAGGACCTGCAGTCCTCTTCGGCCGAGCTGGTCTTTGGTCAGCCGCTGAGGGTCCCTGGGGAGTTTCTCCCTGGTTCCTCTGGCCCTTGGTCCACCGCGGTTCAGCGCTCTACCTTCCGGGACGTGAGTGCGTTTGCCCCGGTTCCTACACACCACTGCCTTCCCCAGTCCTACATCCCGAAGGACCTCATGGCTGCCCGCTACGTCTTTATCCGGCATGATGCCCACCGCTCTCCGCTGCAGGCTCCGTATGACGGGCCCTTCCGGGTCCTCGAGGTGGGCCCCAAGAGCTTTGTAGTGGACATGGGGGGGAATAAGGAGCGGATTTCCGTCGATCGCCTTAAACCTGCTCATATGGCTCCAGACGAGCCGGTGCAGCTGGCTCAGCCTCCACGCCGGGGTCGGCCACCCAGAACTGCCCCTGCCCCTCCAGCCATTGTGACTCCTGCCTTTCCCCCGGCAAAGCCTCATCGTCGGCGGGGACGTCCCCCTGCCCCTACCTCTAACCCTGCCCCTGCCACGCCCCCTGTTACTGTGACATACAGTCGTTATGGTCGTGCAGTCAGACATCCTAAAAGGGACTAAAAGACACTGGGTGTACTGTTGGGGGGGTTTATAGAGGTTTAATGTGTTGCACTTGTCAATTCTGAGTGTTCGGGGGGGGCCTGTGTGGTGGACACTAGGGGAGATGTCTCACATCAGAATGGACACTGGTGGTTGGTTAGGGGTGCAGTGAGGAAGTGATATAAGGAAGTACCTGTACCTGTGTGTTCTTGATGTTGTTTGGAAGTAAAGTACTGAGACTCCCTATACTCCGTCTGCTCGTCTCTTTTATCAACTTCCACAATGTCTCTTTTCTTTTTCATGTTTGCAGCCATTTTGACAATATGCAAGCTCAAGAAAATATGTTCCTTCTGTGCCATGAATCTTAGCCAATGGATTAATATTGCTTGTGTTTGCCAAAACAGTCAACAATCATGGTAGAAATCATGGTAAAGCACTATTTCGGGTAGCCACCATCTTGTAAATATGCACAATAAGGGTCCAGACACACCCAATAATAAAAATAGGTATTCCATTGAGTCTCTCATGGTCAGAAACCATGAAATAGAACGGTGTAGTATGAAAAAAGCAACAAAAAAAATAGGGGTTAGCGGTACTGAGCCTTCACGTGGCGGCCCTGTTTTGACTAATTTCACAGTACCACACAGTAATAATGCATTTATTCCTTAAGTAAATTGTTGAAAGCTTCAACATAATTTGAATTACAAGTAAAATCACCAATGATGGGCATTATGGCACGTGGAAAAAGGATAAATGTAAATTTATATTGGAAAGCGTTCATTTTGAACATAAATACCTTTAAAACCACTTATAACCACCTTATAACCACTTTTTCAAATACACTAGTTATTATAATCATAACTCTAATTTATATAAGCTAATTGGATTCCTAGATAACTAAAACATAGGGTTAGACACCAAAATTACTTGTCTAGGATGAATAATGGATGAGTAATGGTCTTTTAAGAACTGGCGGCGGCCATCTTGAAAATGACACCTTTCGCATGGTCAAACTTTGGTAAACTTTTAGTATGTTATTAAGGACACCTAATACTACACAAAACAGTTGAGAAACCTTCTGTTGCAATTTTTTTAGGGTCAAACCATAATTGCACCTGTCTATAAAGAGACGAGATGTTCCTAAAAAAAGGGCTAAGGTACAGCCTTACTGCACAGTGAAGCTAAAAAGAAGGAAGAAGAAAATGAAAAGCAGAGACAGGCTGCTGCTGAAACTGAAAGTACCCCTTCTCGTTCTCAGCCTACCATTGATGGCGTGTTTGATAAACAAAGAAAGTGGGATAATTCAGATAACAGATCTAAAGAATTTGACAAATTAATTATAGAGATGATGATAACTGACAACCAACCTTTCACCATGGTGTCTGATCCTGGGTTTAGGCGCTTTATGGCAAGAGCTGAACCCAGATACATACTGAAAACCGACAAGTATTATCGTACAAATATGCTGCCATCTCTTAATGAAAAGCTACACGCTAAGGTTAAAGCACTGATCCAACCAGAGAATGCTGGTCACTCACTCGCCTTCACTACAGACTGCTGGTCTGGGGCAACAGAGTCACTGATGAGCCTAACATACCGCTTCATTGATCAGAAATGGAGCAGAAAGCAGGTGGTTTTAAACACAAAGGTGATGGTGGGGTCCCACACACATCTTTATATTAAAGAAGTGTTCCTGGGCATGCTTGACTCCTGGGGTATCGACCAAGACCGTGTACTGCTTGTTCTGCGAGACAACGGAGCCAATGTTGTAAAGGCAATGAAGGTTGCTGAACTGCCACACTTCGGCTGCACAGCACACACACACTACAACTGGTGGTGCGTGATGGCCTGTCATGTCAGAGAGCAGTTATCAACGTCATAGCCATCCTGAAGAAATGTGCTACCCATTTCAATCACTCCGTCCTTGCCAAGCAACGTCTGAAGGCCATTCAAGAAGACCTTGGTATTGTGCAACACATTATCATCCAGGCAGTCCCAACAAGATGGAACTCAGAGCTCCACATGCTGCAAAGAATGCTCGAGCAGAAGAATGCCCTCAGCATCTACGGCAGTGACCACGGAGGGTTCACAATTCCCGAAGCTCATCAGTGGGCTATTGTGACAAATTTGATTGACACTCTCCTCCCAATAGAGAAAGTGACTTTGGAAGTCAGCCATTATGAGTCCTCTGTTTCCTGCATCATTCCCAGTGTGATGGTACTGAAGATGCT
The DNA here is from genome assembly GCF_951216825.1 of Electrona antarctica. Classification (NCBI taxonomy): domain Eukaryota; kingdom Metazoa; phylum Chordata; class Actinopteri; order Myctophiformes; family Myctophidae; genus Electrona; species Electrona antarctica. The sequence continues at coordinate 3,814,294 of NW_027637034.1, read as the reverse complement.
GCTTGAAGAGGAAGATGAGTCTGGGAAAGGCATCAGAACCGTCAGAGAAGCCATGAGGAACAGCCTTGTTAGACGATACTCGACATTGGAAGAAACAAAACATGTGGTGCTGGCTTGTCTCTTAGATCCCCGCTACAAGTGTCATGCCTTCTCCTCCGACACCACAATGACCAAAGCCAAAGAATGGCTGAAAGAGGATGAACAAGAAATGGAAGTTGCTCAGACTGCTGCTTCAAGTGAGGAATCTGAAGATGAGGAGGGACAGCGGGCTGCAGCACATGGGAGTGATGGCCCTGGGACCCACAAAAGGCAACGGACAGAGGCACAGCAGACACCTCGTTGCCGCATTCACTATTTTAGCTGTGACGTGAGCGCCCCCTCCTGAGATACATCCGGGTCCTACTTTGTGTCGCTTTTGTGTCCCCATAGAGTTATACTGTGACGCTCCGTCGGACTAAATCTGAGACGAAAACAACCACGAAAGTCTCATTTTATTGCTTTCCTCGCAACAACAAAGCTGCGCTGCTCTCCCAAATCTGGCGGTGACAGGCCGTCTGCCTCACACGGAATACTATCACCATTTTATTTCATTGTGTCAACTAAATCCTAATTAATGCAAACTAGATTCAACATACTCAAGCCTGCAAACATTATGTGCCCGAAATATTTTACTGAGCAAATGGACTGTTACCACCTTCAATAATAATGATAATAATAGTCTTTATTGTCTCCACATCATTTTTTTTTTTGTCATGGACACTTGTACAAAACATTAATAATTCTACTCGAGTTGGAAGCATTAAGACCCATTTTAACCCTCAATGGCTTCCTTTCTGAAAAATAACGTCATTGTAAAAAGATTCACGCGTTTAGATATTCTATTTACAATGAGATGCGGACGGGAGCTGGTGCCACTTGGACCCGGACGTTACGTAGCACTACAAAATTACGTCGGACTTAAATACTGAATTGATGACATGTACCAGGCTCTGCTAGGGCACCATGCGGTGGGTGGCCCATCAGACAAAGAAGAAGACCTTGATGAACAGCTACAGCGCTACGTAAGAGAGCCAGTGATTGACAGGCAAACAGGTGATCCTTTGCAGTGGTGGAGCCAGAATGAAAAGCACTTCGAGCTTCTTGCACCACTAGCTAGAAAGTATCTCTGCCCACCACCCTCCTCCGTACCAAGTGAGCGTGTCTTTAGTGAAGTCGCTGCAATCTATGAGAAAAAAAGGAACCGTCTCAGTGGAGAGCATGCAGAAGAACTGTGCTTTCTGCACCACAATCTGGTGCTTCTGAACTGGGAGTATTGAGCCTGAGAGGATGATGATGATGGCAGGGACTTGACTTGTGGTGTTTTAAAATGCAGCCTCATTGTTTACAGCTTCATTTGAAGTTCTTTTTAGTTTGAGTTACAGCCTGAAGTTTCCAACTTAATTTAAGTTTTCCCTGTCCGTGTTCAGCTTTACTTTTAAGAGTTAAATTGTTTAAAGAAATACTTTTAAACTGGTTGTGGTTTGAGGAATGCTGGTGTAAAGAAAGAAAAAAAACGTTGTGCCTTATGTGATTTAATGTTCACCGTCTGAAATGCTGCTGTAAAGACAATTGTAGCTATTTATGAGAAATGTTGCTGTGAAAAAAAAGAACCAAAAAACCTCTGTTGGAGTCTGTTGCTGTACTAAACACAGCCTGCACTTTATACTGTACTACTACGCACTGTGTTGAATGTTCCATATGCTGGGGGGGGGGGGGGGGGGGGAGGATGAGGAGGAGTGTTACTGAACACAATGTTGTTGTTCTTGCTTTTGAAAAGCAATACATGTTTTCCAATACATTTAAAGGAATTCTTGTGTTGAAAGTTATGTTATTTAATTTTTTTTAAACTTATATTCATATCGGTTCATCATATCGGTAATCGGGCTTTTTGAATCTTCACAAATCGGTCATCGGTCATATCGGCCTAAATCCATATCGGTCGATCACTAGAAATGACATCGCCAGATTCGCTCTATTTGGTCAAAATCGGCATAATGGTGAAGTTACCACCACCATCAGGACTGGGTATAATACTATAGGATTACCGTGTTAGAATGAGATATAGCGTGTATGTCACAGATTTTTCTATTGACATTAAAATGACGAATTAAACATGAATAGTGCAGGTAGAAGGCACAATCCACTGTTAATTAGGGTGGCCATAAGAGGGTTAAGGTGGCGGGCAGGCAGGCAGGCATGCACGCACATACACACTTGGCCAGTCATTAGATTAGGTTAGGCACGGCTCAAAAAAATAAATGCAATACACACAATAAGCCATAAAAACATAGAACACTGAAGTTGAGAGAAAGAAGACAATCAAATTAACAAAGAATTTTAAATAAATAGCTGACCCTAACCTAACCTCGGTAAAACTCAATTCAACTCAAATTGGATAAAACTATCTATTAACCTTAACCAAAAAGCCCCCCAAAAGGTGGGTGCCACTCGTCCCGAGTTGGCATAGCCCTCTACCATATTGCAAGGTTTCGCAAAACTGACTGCATGGTTAAACCAGAATTGCAATATTTAGCAGAAGAACAAGAATAAAAAAAACATACAAATACAAATTATACAATGAGGGACCATAGGCCCTTGGCTTCGGGCTTGGCCCCTCAATAAAGTGTTTTCTATTTCCAGGTTCACTGAATCACTACCAAAACAAACATACCTTCCCGGATGACTTGTGTAGGCTCGGGGATCGTTAGCAGCGTTCTTTTGGCAAATCTAAGTGAGCAAATATAAGACTTCCGGTGGACGATCTCTTCAAAATAAGAGTACCCTATAGAGTATTGAAAAAAAGATTAATTTGCACATTAAAACTATAAATTAAGCATTTAAACGATGCTATAGGACACACATTATGTTTCTGTGTAAAAATAAGTAATAAGTAATGTTTCTGTGTAAAGATAAGTAATTAAAAAGTTATCTAAATGGATAAATGCTATTCACTGGAGAGCATGGACTTTATAAAGTGGACGCTGGACAAAAATCCCTGCTATGTTTCGACTAGTGTGACATACGCACGCGTCCGGGGAGACCTCCTCTACAACACCACACTGTCCGCTAAGCAGCAGAGGTGTAAAACAAAAATTGGCACCAGGTCACAGGTCAAAAAATGTCAAAAAAAAATCCCATTTCCAGACTACAGTGGACTAAAGTGGACGCTGGACAAAAATCCCTGCTATGTTTCGACTAGTGTGACATACGCACGCGTCCGGGGAGACCTCCTCTACAACACCACACTGTCCGCTAAGCAGCAGAGGTGTAAAACAAAAATTGGCACCAGGTCACAGGTCAAAAAACTTCCCATTTCCAGACTACAGTGGACTAAAGTGGACACTGGACAAAAATCCCTGCTATGTTTCGACTAGTGTGACATACGCAAGCGTCCGGGGAGACCTCCTCTACAACACCACACTGTCCGCTAAGCAGCAGAGGTGTAAAACAAAAATTGGCACCAGGTCACAGGTCAAAAAACATAAAAAAACTTCCCATTTCCAGACTACAGTGGACTAAAGTGGACGCTGGACAAAAATCCCTGCTATGTTTCGACTAGTGTGACATACGCACGCGTCCGGGGAGACCTCCTCTACAACACCACACTGTCCGCTAAGCAGCAGAGGTGTAAAACAAAAATTGGCACCAGGTCACAGGTAAAAAAACATAAAAAAACTTCCCATTTCCAGACTACAGTGGACTAAAGTGGACGCTGGACAAAAATCCCTGCTATGTTTCGACTAGTGTGACATACGCACGCGTCCGGGGAGACCTCCTCTACAACACCACACTGTCCGCTAAGCAGCAGAGGTGTAAAACCAAAATTGGCACCAGGTCAGATGTAAAAAAACTTTAAAAAACTTCCCATTTCCAGACTACAGTGGACTAAAGTGGACGCTGGACAAAAATCCCTGCTATGTTTCGACTAGTGTGACATATGCACGCGTCCGGGGAGACCTCCTCTACAACACCACACTGTCCGCTAAGCAGCAGAGGTGTAAAACAAAAATTGGCACCAGGTCAGATGTAAAAAAAACTTTAAAAAACGTCCCATTTCCAGACTACAGTGGACTACAGTGGACTAAAGTGGACGCTGGACAAAAATCCCTGCTATGTTTCGACTAGTGTGACATACGCACGCGTCCGGGGAGACCTCCTCTACAACACCACACTGTCCGCTAAGCAGCAGAGGTGTAAAACAAAAATTGGCACCAGGTCACAGGTAAAAAACATAAAAAAACTTCCCATTTCCAGACTACAGTGGACTAAAGTGGACGCTGGACAAAAATCCCTGCTATGTTTCGACTAGTGTGACATACGCACGCGTCCAGGGAGACCTCCTCTACAACACCACACTGTCCGCTAAGCAGCAGAGGTGTAAAACAAAAATTGGCACCAGGTCAGATGTAAAAAATCTTAAAAAAACTTCCCATTTCCAGACTACAGTGGACTAAAGTGGACGCTGGACAAAAATCCCTGCTATGTTTCGACTAGTGTGACATACGCACGCGTCCGGGGAGACCTCCTCTACAACACCACACTGTCCGCTAAGCAGCAGAGGTGTAAAACAAAAATTGGCACCAGGTCACAGGTAAAAAAACATAAAAAAACTTCCCATTTCCAGACTACAGTGGACTACAGTGGACTAAAGTGGACGCTGGACAAAAATCCCTGCTATGTTTCGACTAGTGTGACATACGCACGCGTCCGGGGAGACCTCCTCTACAACACCACACTGTCCGCTAAGCAGCAGAGGTGTAAAACAAAAATTGGCACCAGGTCACAGGTAAAAAAACATAAAAAAACTTCCCATTTCCAGACTACAGTGGACTACAGTGTGGTGTTGTAGAGGAGGTCTACCCGGACGCGTGCGTATGTCACACTAGTCGAAACATAGCAGGGATTTTTGTCCAGCGTCCACTTTAGTCCACTGTAGTCTGGAAATGGGACGTTTTTTTATGTTTTTTTACCTGTGACCTGGTGCCAATTTTTGTTTTACACCTCTGCTGCTTAGCGGACAGTGTGGTGTTGTAGAGGAGGTCTCCCCGGACGCGTGCGTATGTCACACTAGTCGAAACCTAGCAGGGATTTTTGTCCAGCGTCCACTTTAGTCCACTGTAGTCTGGAAATGGGAAGTTTTTTATGTTTTTTTACCTGTGACCTGGTGCCAATTTTTGTTTTACACCTCTGCTGCTTAGCGGACAGTGTGGTGTTGTAGAGGAGGTCTCCCCGGACACGTGCGTATGTCACACTAGTCGAAACATAGCAGGGATTTTTGTCCAGCGTCCACTTTAGTCCACTGTAGTCTGGAAATGGGAAGTTTTTTTATGTTTTTTTACCTGTGACCTGGTGCCAATTTTTGTTTTACACCTCTGCTGCTTAGCGGACAGTGTGGTGTTGTAGAGGAGGTCTCCCCGGACGCGTGCATATGTCACACTAGTCGAAACATAGCAGGGATTTTTGTCCAGCGTCCACTTTAGTCCACTGTAGTCTGGAAATGGGAAGTTTTTTTATTTTTTTTGACCTGTGACCTGGTGCCAATTTTTGTTTTACACCTCTGCTGCTTAGCGGACAGTGTGGTGTTGTAGAGGAGGTCTCCCCGGACGCTTGCGTATGTCACACTAGTCGAAACATAGCAGGGATTTTTGTCCAGTGTCCACTTTAGTCCACTGTAGTCTGGAAATGGGACGTTTTTTGACCTGTGACCTGGTGCCAATTTTTGTTTTACACCTCTGCTGCTTAGCGGACAGTGTGGTGTTGTAGAGGAGGTCTCCCCGGACGTGTGCATATGTCACACTAGTCGAAACATAGCAGGGATTTTTGTCCAGCGTCCACTTTAGTCCACTGTAGTCTGGAAATGGGAAGTTTTTTAAAGTTTTTTGACATCTGACCTGGTGCCAATTTTTGTTTTACACCTCTGCTGCTTAGCGGACAGTGTGGTGTTGTAGAGGAGGTCTCCCCGGACGCGTGCGTATGTCACACTAGTCGAAACATAGCAGGGATTTTTGTCCAGTGTCCACTTTAGTCCACTGTAGTCTGGAAATGGGAAGTTTTTTTATGTTTTTTTACCTGTGACCTGGTGCCAATTTTTGTTTTACACCTCTGCTGCTTAGCGGACAGTGTGGTGTTGTAGAGGAGGTCTCCCCGGACGCGTGCATATGTCACACTAGTCGAAACATAGCAGGGATTTTTGTCCAGCGTCCACTTTAGTCCACTGTAGTCTGGAAATGGGAAGTTTTTTTATTTTTTTTGACCTGTGACCTGGTGCCAATTTTTGTTTTACACCTCTGCTGCTTAGCGGACAGTGTGGTGTTGTAGAGGAGGTCTCCCCGGACGCTTGCGTATGTCACACTAGTCGAAACATAGCAGGGATTTTTGTCCAGTGTCCACTTTAGTCCACTGTAGTCTGGAAATGGGAAGTTTTTTGACCTGTGACCTGGTGCCAATTTTTGTTTTACACCTCTGCTGCTTAGCGGACAGTGTGGTGTTGTAGAGGAGGTCTCCCCGGACGTGTGCATATGTCACACTAGTCGAAACATAGCAGGGATTTTTGTCCAGCGTCCACTTTAGTCCACTGTAGTCTGGAAATGGGAAGTTTTTTAAAGTTTTTTGACATCTGACCTGGTGCCAATTTTTGTTTTACACCTCTGCTGCTTAGCGGACAGTGTGGTGTTGTAGAGGAGGTCTCCCCGGACGCGTGCGTATGTCACACTAGTCGAAACATAGCAGGGATTTTTGTCCAGTGTCCACTTTAGTCCACTGTAGTCTGGAAATGGGAAGTTTTTTTATGTTTTTTTACCTGTGACCTGGTGCCAATTTTTGTTTTACACCTCTGCTGCTTAGCGGACAGTGTGGTGTTGTAGAGGAGGTCTCCCCGGACGCGTGCATATGTCACACTAGTCGAAACATAGCAGGGATTTTTGTCCAGCGTCCACTTTAGTCCACTGTAGTCTGGAAATGGGAAGTTTTTTAAAGTTTTTTTACATCTGACCTGGTGCCAATTTTTGTTTTACACCTCTGCTGCTTAGCGGACAGTGTGGTGTTGTAGAGGAGGTCTCCCCGGACGCGTGCGTATGTCACACTAGTCGAAACATAGCAGGGATTTTTGTCCAGCGTCCACTTTAGTCCACTGTAGTCTGGAAATGGGAAGTGTTTTTATGTTTTTTTACCTGTGACCTGGTGCCAATTTTTGTTTTACACCTCTGCTGCTTAGCGGACAGTGTGGTGTTGTAGAGGAGGTCTCCCCGGACGCGTGCGTATGTCACACTAGTCGAAACATAGCAGGGATTTTTGTCCAGCGTCCACTTTAGTCCACTGTAGTCTGGAAATGGGAAGTTTTTTTATGTTTTTTGACCTGTGACCTGGTGCCAATTTTTGTTTTACACCTCTGCTGCTTAGCGGACAGTGTGGTGTTGTAGAGGAGGTCTCCCCGGACGCGTGCGTATGTCACACTAGTCGAAACATAGCAGGGATTTTTGTCCAGCGTCCACTTTAGTCCACTGTAGTCTGGAAATGGGAAGTTTTTTTATGTTTTTTTACCTGTGACCTGGTGCCAATTTTTGTTTTACACCTCTGCTGCTTAGCGGACAGTGTGGTGTTGTAGAGGAGGTCTCCCCGGACGCGTGCATATGTCACACTAGTCGAAACATAGCAGGGATTTTTGTCCAGCGTCCACTTTAGTCCACTGTAGTCTGGAAATGGGAAGTTTTTTAAAGTTTTTTTACATCTGACCTGGTGCCAATTTTTGTTTTACACCTCTGCTGCTTAGCGGACAGTGTGGTGTTGTAGAGGAGGTCTCCCCGGACGCGTGCGTATGTCACACTAGTCGAAACATAGCAGGGATTTTTGTCCAGCGTCCACTTTAGTCCACTGTAGTCTGGAAATGGGAAGTGTTTTTATGTTTTTTTACCTGTGACCTGGTGCCAATTTTTGTTTTACACCTCTGCTGCTTAGCGGACAGTGTGGTGTTGTAGAGGAGGTCTCCCCGGACGCGTGCGTATGTCACACTAGTCGAAACATAGCAGGGATTTTTGTCCAGCGTCCACTTTAGTCCACTGTAGTCTGGAAATGGGAAGTTTTTTTATGTTTTTTGACCTGTGACCTGGTGCCAATTTTTGTTTTACACCTCTGCTGCTTAGCGGACAGTGTGGTGTTGTAGAGGAGGTCTCCCCGGACGCGTGCGTATGTCACACTAGTCGAAACATAGCAGGGATTTTTGTCCAGCGTCCACTTTAGTCCACTGTAGTCTGGAAATGGGAAGTTTTTTTATGTTTTTTTACCTGTGACCTGGTGCCAATTTTTGTTTTACACCTCTGCTGCTTAGCGGACAGTGTGGTGTTGTAGAGGAGGTCTCCCCGGACGCGTGCATATGTCACACTAGTCGAAACATAGCAGGGATTTTTGTCCAGCGTCCACTTTAGTCCACTGTAGTCTGGAAATGGGAAGTTTTTTTATTTTTTTTGACCTGTGACCTGGTGCCAATTTTTGTTTTACACCTCTGCTGCTTAGCGGACAGTGTGGTGTTGTAGAGGAGGTCTCCCCGGACGCTTGCGTATGTCACACTAGTCGAAACATAGCAGGGATTTTTGTCCAGTGTCCACTTTAGTCCACTGTAGTCTGGAAATGGGAAGTTTTTTGACCTGTGACCTGGTGCCAATTTTTGTTTTACACCTCTGCTGCTTAGCGGACAGTGTGGTGTTGTAGAGGAGGTCTCCCCGGACACGTGCATATGTCACACTAGTCGAAACATAGCAGGGATTTTTGTCCAGCGTCCACTTTAGTCCACTGTAGTCTGGAAATGGGAAGTTTTTTTATGTTTTTTTACCTGTGACCTGGTGCCAATTTTTGTTTTACACCTCTGCTGCTTAGCGGACAGTGTGGTGTTGTAGAGGAGGTCTCCCCGGACGTGTGCATATGTCACACTAGTCGAAACATAGCAGGGATTTTTGTCCAGCGTCCACTTTAGTCCACTGTAGTCTGGAAATGGGAAGTTTTTTAAAGTTTTTTGACATCTGACCTGGTGCCAATTTTTGTTTTACACCTCTGCTGCTTAGCGGACAGTGTGGTGTTGTAGAGGAGGTCTCCCCGGACGCGTGCGTATGTCACACTAGTCGAAACATAGCAGGGATTTTTGTCCAGTGTCCACTTTAGTCCACTGTAGTCTGGAAATGGGAAGTTTTTTATGTTTTTTTACCTGTGACCTGGTGCCAATTTTTGTTTTACACCTCTGCTGCTTAGCGGACAGTGTGGTGTTGTAGAGGAGGTCTCCCCGGACGCGTGCATATGTCACACTAGTCGAAACATAGCAGGGATTTTTGTCCAGCGTCCACTTTAGTCCACTGTAGTCTGGAAATGGGAAGTTTTTTAAAGTTTTTTTACATCTGACCTGGTGCCAATTTTTGTTTTACACCTCTGCTGCTTAGCGGACAGTGTGGTGTTGTAGAGGAGGTCTCCCCGGACGCGTGCGTATGTCACACTAGTCGAAACATAGCAGGGATTTTTGTCCAGCGTCCACTTTAGTCCACTGTAGTCTGGAAATGGGAAGTGTTTTTATGTTTTTTTACCTGTGACCTGGTGCCAATTTTTGTTTTACACCTCTGCTGCTTAGCGGACAGTGTGGTGTTGTAGAGGAGGTCTCCCCGGACGCGTGCGTATGTCACACTAGTCGAAACATAGCAGGGATTTTTGTCCAGCGTCCACTTTAGTCCACTGTAGTCTGGAAATGGGAAGTTTTTTTATGTTTTTTGACCTGTGACCTGGTGCCAATTTTTGTTTTACACCTCTGCTGCTTAGCGGACAGTCTGGTGTTGTAGAGGAGGTCTCCCCGGACGCTTGCGTATGTCACACTAGTCGAAACATAGCAGGGATTTTTGTCCAGTGTCCACTTTAGTCCACTGTAGTCTGGAAATGGGAAGTTTTTTGACCAGTACTCTGGTGCCAATTTTTGTTTTACACCTCTGCTGCTTAGCGGACAGTGTGGTGTTGTAGAGGAGGTCTCCCCGGACGCGTGCATATGTCACACTAGTCGAAACATAGCAGGGATTTTTGTCCAGCGTCCACTTTAGTCCACTGTAGTCTGGAAATGGGAAGTTTTTTAAAGATTTTTTACATCTGACCTGGTGCCAATTTTTGTTTTACACCTCTGCTGCTTAGCGGACAGTGTGGTGTTGTAGAGGAGGTCTCCCCGGACGCGTGCGTATGTCACACTAGTCGAAACATAGCAGGGATTTTTGTCCAGTGTCCACTTTAGTCCACTGTAGTCTGGAAATGGGAAGTTTTTTTTAAGTTTTTTTACCTGTGACCTGGTGCCAATTTTTGTTTTACACCTCTGCTGCTTAGCGGACAGTGTGGTGTTGTAGAGGAGGTCTCCCCGGACGCGTGCATATGTCACACTAGTCGAAACATAGCAGGGATTTTTGTCCAGCGTCCACTTTAGTCCACTGTAGTCTGGAAATGGGAAGTTTAAAAAAAAAAAATTACATCTGACCTGGTGCCAATTTTTGTTTTACACCTCTGCTGCTTAGCGGACAGTGTGCTGTTGTAGAGGAGGTCTCCCCGGACGCGTGCGTATGTCACACTAGTCGAAACATAGCAGGGATTTTTGTCCAGCGTCCACTTTAGTCCACTGTAGTCCGGAAATGGGAAGTGTTTTTATATTTTTTTACCTGTGACCTGGTGCCAATTTTTGTTTTACACCTCTGCTGCTTAGCGGACAGTGTGGTGTTGTAGAGGAGGTCTCCCCGGACGCGTGCGTATGTCACACTAGTCGAAACATAGCAGGGATTTTTGTCCAGCGTCCACTTTAGTCCACTGTAGTCTGGAAATGGGAAGTTTTTTTATGTTTTTTTACCTGTGACCTGGTGCCAATTTTTGTTTTACACCTCTGCTGCTTAGCGGACAGTGTGGTGTTGTAGAGGAGGTCTCCCCGGACGCGTGCATATGTCACACTAGTCGAAACATAGCAGGGATTTTTGTCCAGTGTCCACTTTAGTCCACTGTAGTCTGGAAATGGGAAGTTTTTTTAAGTTTTTTTACATCTGACCTGGTGCCAATTTTTGTTTTACACCTCTGCTGCTTAGCGGACAGTGTGGTGTTGTAGAGGAGGTCTCCCCGGACGCGTGCATATGTCACACTAGTCGAAACATAGCAGGGATTTTGTCCAGCATCCACTTTATTAAGTCCATGCACTCCAGTGAATGGACTTGGGCACTCCAGTGCATGGACTTGGGCATTTATCCATTTAGATAACTTTTTTACGTTATTGAATTACTTATTTTTACACAGAAACATAATGTGTGTCTTCACAATAACTGTAATGTAATAACAATACTAATAATGTAATGTAATAATTATTTAATTAACTCCGCTTTTATTCTGAAAGCAACCGGATGTCTTAAATTTGCTAGCTCTCTGGCAGGAAGTTCTAGATTTGCCAAAAGAACGGAGCCGGGATCGTTCATAAAACATCCAAACATCCAACTGCACTTGAAGCTAGCATTAGCGTTTAGCATACAAAACAAACCGTCTTTGAACTTTGTGTGCAAATTACTCCCGTTTTCACAACTGTCACCCTTTACAGACTGTCGTGCAACGAGAATATTCTCAGACACAAGTTGCACAAAGGGTTGTACACTGCAAACGTATGATATGTCACACAGACATTCTGTGTATCACGTTCAGTTTCTGCTCCGTTTGTTTGGCAGCCTGTTCTTTGTTGGCCACCAGTGGCACTGGCAGAGTCAAGGCAGCAAATATAAGGTAGCAAATATAAGACATCCGGTGGCCGAGCTCTTCAGAATAAAAGTTAATAAAAACGATACATTTGCACATTAAAACAATAAATTAATTATTTAAACGAAAATATACAACACCAAATATGTTTCTGTGTATTTTAATTAACATGTATGACAGTTAATGACATTAAAGGCGTAGTGAAATGAAAAATACGGTTTTCACACTTTTAGACGTGGTCAATGGGCATACCTAACAATGGATGCCAAAAAAATGAGAAAATTGGCACAACGTAGCAGTACAGGTAGGTGAACTCACGCTACTAGTAATACTGTAATAATGTGTCTTTGGTGGGTGAGTCTGTCCATGGTGGTCGGGTGGAGACAGAGGATTCCTCGGTACGTCTACACTCATTGAACACCGGAACATAACTGCTCAAACAGACATGACACAGAACTCGCTCTGCCCAAGAGCCAATCAGAACACACAATGTCCAGTAAACGCACACACAATAGGGCCCAATAATAATACTAATAATGTAATGTAATTGTAGCGTCAGTCCTGAACTGACACCACGGGCTGGTTACTGAAAGCGAGATCTAGTTTAGACGTGTATATAATAAAAACCAAAAACTGATGACCAAATAAACGTTGACTTCGTTTTGAACTCAATGGTATTTATTTACCGTCACTTCAGCAGGTTAAACAATGAGATTATCAACAGCCTTTGTTCTCATGATACAGTCAACAAACTGTTGCCTTTCTCTTCAGTAGCACTTGTGCTTTGTAAGCCACTCCCTCATATAGCCTAGACAAGGCCAACACCTTGGCCTTGACCGTGACGTCAATTATAGAAATAAAATGCATAGAAAAGAAATGGATAGAAAATAAATGGCTCTTACACACCAGCCCCAAATTGCTACTGGTAGGACAAAACAGAGCAATTCAAAGACAAAACAAATACAAAAGAGCCATAAATCAACCCAAAATAAAAAACCTTTAAGTATCCAATACCAGGGCAATATTCCATATTCATTATTGCCATAACAAAACTCAAAAGTTTAATCCGTACCCTCACACAAGGCATATCTTAGTTAAAGGGCCCTCTCTTCAATCCACTATTATGTGTTTTCTTTTTAGTCTCTTTAGATTCTCTTCCGAATTAGACTTTGTTCCTTTATGTTCCTTTTGTTTGGCCTTTGATCCTTTTCTTTCTCAGCCATTTTCCTTTCTTCCTCTTTCTTGAGGTCTTCCATCTTTCCTTTTTCTCCAGAGGCAGCTCTCTCTTGCCGTCATGGTCGGATGTTTCCTTTGGGTGATGCTTTTCTCCATCAAGTGGCTCCTGTACCACTCTATGTAGCCTTTTAGCAACAGCCACTTCTGCAGTATCCTGCTGCCTTGCTTGCATCTCCTTGGACTCAGATTTGATCGCCACTGGGCTCTTCCTTTCCTTCTTCCTCTGGCCTTTTTCCACAGAGGAATAGAGCACTTCAACGGGTGGTGCCTCATCTGCATCACTTTGATCCTTGACCTCACTGACAGTCACTGCCTTCCGTTTCCTTTTCTTCTTCCTTTTGGTGACAGTAGAGTCTGCTGCTGGTTCACCACCATCTTTTGTAGACTCTTGGTTTACCACTGTGCAATTAGCAGTAACTGTGGGGCCACTCCCACTATGCATGCCATTGGTTTGTAAAGGACCATTGATTACCCATCCCAGTAGGGTTCTGACAGCATAAGGTCCCTTTCCATGGCTGTTAATCACCTCCCTCGGTTCCATTAACTTTGAGGTATTGGTACCAATTAACAGGTCCACATTAGCTGCAATTCTAGGGATCTGGATATCTTGGAGGTAATGCCACTTATCCAGCTCCTCTTTACTGATCAGGTTAGCAGTAGACACAGGCATTTCCTTTTGGGTGAACACATCAGGAAGTTCGAAAAATAGCTTGCCGGTAAATTCAGATACTTCCAGGCCATTAACCATGCAGCTGGGTACCATCTTGCTATGACCCATGGTGCGCAAATGGACTTTGGTTCTTTGGCCTTCTGTGTTCAGTTTGTTCACCAGATGTTCTGAACAGAAAGTACCGGTGCTTCCTGGATCCAGAAAAGCATAGGTCTGGATGACCTTGCTGCCCTCTGAGCATCTCACTTGTACAGGCAAGATGGGAAGAATGCCGTTACTGTTGCCAGCCCCTGTATGGCCACAAGTAGTTATAATGCAATTCTCAGATTTTATAGTTTGCTGCTCATTGGTAGCTCCAAAACTCCCCATTTCATGTCTCTCCATATGCAGAACACTGGGATGTCTCTTGTTGCAGTGGGAGCAATTCATGCGGCTGCCACAAGTCTTGTTCAAGTGCCCTGGGCACAGGCATCCAAAACACAGGCCTTTCTCCCTTAGAAAGTCAAGCCTTTCTTGATGTGCCTTCTTCTTCAGTTGCGGACACTGCTCCAAAGCATGATCACGTTCACAATAAAGACAGGATGGGCGAGAGTCTGTTTCAGATTCATCAGAAAGTTCAACATGAGTTGCAAAACTGTTTCTATACAGTGATTTGGTTTGAGGTTGAGGTTTGGGTTTGATAATTGGTTTACCCAGAGGACTGTCCTGGATATCACCGAAGACAGGATCAGAAGCGACTCTGACTTGATGTTCAAGAAATTTCACAATGTCTATGAAACAGGCTCTTCGATTGAACTTGTCAACAATGTCACATGCCTTTCCTCTCCACTGATCTCTGAGTCTGTATGGGAGCTTCTGTATGAGGGCCTTCATGTTAGCAGGCATGTTAAGCTCCTCCAAGTACTGTAACTCCCCCATAGCATTTGCACACTCTCTCAAATAAAGTGCATAGGATTTGAGACCTTTAAGATCCTCCGTTTTGACATTGGGCCATGTCCTGATTTTTTCCATGTACGCTTCTGTTATTTTTAATGGGTGCCCAAAATGTTCCCTCAGAAGTGCTTTGGCAGAAGGATAACCCTCTTCAGGTGGCATATGAAGGCAACTGCGCACTAGGTCCCTTGGCTGCCCCCTAGTGAACTGCTCAAGATAGTACAAACAATCACCAAAATCACCAGTTTTAGCCTCCACACAGTGCTGAAAAGCCTTAATGAATGATTGGAACTTTAGTGGGTCACCATCAAAAAGTGGAATTTCCCTGTGAGGCAAGTAGTGAGAGGTTTGGGTTTGAACCAGGAGTGATGTTATTTCATTTTGCCTCTGTAATATGTTGTACACATCCCCTGATACCTGGTTATGGACTTGAGATGGCAAAACTGGTTGAGGTAATTTTTGCCTTGCTTGTGTTTTGACAGGATCCAGAGTGGCTGTGTGCACTGATTGTTTATGATGCTTGTGATGTTGAGAAGTGACTGGGTTTTTCATTGATTGACGCTGTTGAGTTGAGGATTGCTGTGTGACGATAGGTTGGCTTTTTGGTTTAGCACCTTGTCTGAAATAGGACTCCATTCCATTTGACTTTTTGCTAGTGACACTGCTGCCAGCCTCCTGTAGGACTGCTATTTTGGCAGTAGAGGCTGCTATTTTGGCATTCAACTCCACTTGCTCTTTTTTCCTCCTTATAGCCTCACCCTGTTCCTCCAAAGCATGTAGCTCTTTTAGTGCTGCAGCATGAGCCACAAGTGCGGCCTTATCCGCCTCTGCTTTGATGCGTGCAGATGAGGTTGAGGATCTTTTGCTGGACTTTGAAGCACTGCTTTTATGGCCATCTGACACATTGGAAGTGACATTTGAAATACTGTCATGTGGCTCAACATCAACCACATCACTGTCACGGGCAGCAACAGAACTCTCAGTTTCAATGTTAATATCATCACCTTTATTGTCGCATGTGGCAACAAAACCCTCACTCCCAGCATTTACATTTTCATCATCATCATCATCATCATTGTTATCATTATCATCATCATCACCTGGAACATAAAACCTCTCACCCATTTTCTTCATACATTTATCAAAATTAAGCATTTTTGCATCATACCAGGTTTGTTGTCTTATGGCTTCATCAGCCGGAACAAGCCCCAACAGTTTTGTGTGAACACCATTTGTTTCATCATATAACCCTTTGAAAATATGAAATGCATCTTTTGCCTCGTTTTCACGTGTCTCATCCCACAAGGCAGTAGCATTTTCCCTCAGAGTTGTCAGCTTGCTCAATTTGGCCTTTCTTTCCCTGTGCAAGCTTTCAAGTTTCTCACACAAAGCCTTAGGAGTCATTTTGACCACCCGTTTTCCCATGGCCATTTCCCCAGACTCAAGTTCAATTTCAACTTCATTGTCATCACCAGCGCTCTTTAGCGCCTCCACTTGATCCATGTTAATTCGACCTTGTTTGTTGTTCAATAATGTACTTGTTGTTCAACTTGTTTTTAAGTGTCGGCGCTGTGCCGCTAAAGCATTTAGCCTACCACATGCACGTTGCTGAACGCCGTCAGCGTTGATGAGATGCGAATCATGCGATCCCGATCGCCGTGCGCCGCGGTCCGCTCCGGTCCAGTCCGCTGCTGTCAGCGGACAGCTGCGGCGGTCGTGGCTGCCGATGTCCCCGTAGCACCCCTGTAGCTTGGGTTGACACCGCGCTGCTGTGTCCGCCGTGGAAGATGATCCCGTCCCGTCCGCCTTCACAAACACACGCTGCTCTGCGGCCCGTGTGTGATGTGTCCTCCTCCTCCTTCCAAACGAGCCTCGCCGGTTCGACTTGCTTCCCAATGGCAAGCGGTCCGGAACCGAGGCAGTTTGTTGACCAAATGTAGCGTCAGTCCTGAACTGACACCACGGGCTGGTTACTGAAAGCGAGATCTAGTTTAGACGTGTATATAATAAAAACCAAAAACTGATGACCAAATAAACGTTGACTTCGTTTTGAACTCAATGGTATTTATTTACCGTCACTTCAGCAGGTTAAACAATGAGATTATCAACAGCCTTTGTTCTCATGATACAGTCAACAAACTGTTGCCTTTCTCTTCAGTAGCACTTGTGCTTTGTAACTCCCTCATATAGCCTAGACAAGGCCAACACCTTGGCCTTGACCGTGACGTCAATTATAGAAATAAAATGCATAGAAAATAAATGGCTCTTACAGTAATAATGATTTAATTAACCACACTTTTATTCTGAAATCCACTTCCGCTCTCACCATGGCAAGACGTGTTTTCTCTCGCTCGTGCGTCTTCTGACTCAAAGTCACGTTTTTTTCCACATTTTCTCTTTCTCCTCCTATGGTGTACGGATTCCTATCTTAATATACCAAGGGGATTACATCGAGGTGAAATAGAGAAAAACAAAACCGTAAAAGGGGATTTTCAACCAGATTCTCACAGCGACTTTTACCTGGTCAGTGACGAAAACAACGTGAACAATGGTAAGCGTCCTGGACACGGCATAGGAGCTATTCAGTCCTTATTAGCCCGAAGAAACAAGCTCCAGATTAGCAAAGTGAAGAGATCTTTCTGTCTCATTATTTTGTTACTGTCTGGCGACATCGAAAGTAACCCTGGTCCCGTGAACACACGACAAATGACAAGACTGCTCCGGAGTGGACAGGTAACGGTGGAGAACAATGGAATCGCCGTCGACACAACAACACCAATGTCGACCAGCCAGGCGACGACCAACAACAACAACTCCGCTGGCATCCTTCCTCACCAGCCAACCTGCACACCCATGCTGAATATACACGCTGACGTCCCGGTTGTGGATATTATATTTGCAAGACCCGAGCGCGTCCCAGGCAACAGCAGGATGCGGAGGAGTGATCTAACGTCGGCGGCAGTCGAGGCACAAGACACGGTCAACACCACCATCTACAGGCGTGACGAGTCTCCACATCCAACCACGGGGGACAACGCGGCTGGAGACGGACCCAATCGGCCACACCGTGATACTTTACCTGCTATTTTTTCCAGTCGACACCATGGCTCAATCAACCCCACCAGAGCCCACAACAAACCTGGACGAGGGACCCCATCCCCCACTCCCGCCACCCCACGACGACCCCCACGCACCCCCCACCCGCCCCCCACGGCAACCCGCGGCTACTACAGACATCAACAATGGCCCTCCGCTCCCCTACCTCACCACGGAGGAAATAAGCACCATAGTCAGAGCCAACGGACTACATATCTTTCACCTGAACGTCAACAGCCTTGGACCCAAAATGGCTGAAATCAGGCATATGTTTCAATGCGGTAAGGCGAACATCATTAGCTTCTCTGAAACTAAACTTGATGAGTCAACCAAAGACCCAGAAGTTGAAATAGAGAACTATTCTTTGATCAGAAACGACAGAAACAGGCATGGTGGTGGTGTGTGTATGTATATTCACAAAGACACTGAATATGTTACTCGTACTGACTTACAGCATGATGAAATTGAAACTGTGTGGGTTGAATTAATTTTCAAAAAGGCTAAATCGGTATTAGTGGGCACCGTCTACAGACCGCCTGACCAACATGGGTTCTATGATATACTTGAGGGGTGCTTAGCTGAGGAGGAATGTGTAGAGAAAAATCCTGATTGGCGTCTACAATACAGACATGCAACGTAAGGAAGCACCTGTGTTTAAGTCATTCAGTAAGTTCTGTGATCTACATAGTGTCAGTCAGCTAATTACCCAACCCACTAGAGTGTGTGATTCTACTCAAACTGTCATTGATCTCATTCTGTCCTCGGACAAATCCAGAATCTCCAAGAAAGGGGTTATTGTATGTGGGCTTAGTGATCATTTTATGATATTCTGTACCCGCAAAATACAAAAACTTAAGACCGGCTGCCACAAAACAGTCATATCAAGGGACCTCAAAACCTACTCTAGTGAGGTCTTTAACCAAGTATTGGAGAGTCTGGATTGGTCCGATGAGCTTAAAAGCACACTTGTCGAAGAAGCTTGGCTTGGCTTCAAAACCAAATATACATCAGTACTGAACAACATGGCTCCTTTGAGAACCACCAGGGGCAAAACCCGCTCGGAACCATGGATGAATTCGGACATACTGGCTGCAATGAAAGCCAGAGACAAAAAATGCTCTGAATTTCTAAAATGCAAGTCAAAGCTAGCCAAGCGCTTCGACAGTGTTCGCCAAGCTCGTTTGAACAACCTAAATACCCAACGAATCAAGCTAAGAAACAGTGTAACTGCCATGACCAAATCAGCTAAAAGTAACTTCATCAATGATAAAGCTCAGGAAAAAAAAACAATCCTCATGAGCTCTGGAAGCTACTAAACAATCAACTAGGCTATGGTCAGAAACTAAAAACCAGGTTTTCAAACATAAACATCAAATCGGACAACACTCTCATCACTGACAACCTTGATGTGGCCAACTACTTGAATATCTTCTTTACAAACATAGCAACAACTCTGGTTAACAAACTGCCCTCCCACTCTGGGCTCTTTGGTGTAGAGCACATCACAACCTTCTACAGAAACCTAGGTGTTTGTAAAGACGATTTTAAACTAGTTATGGTAACAACTGATGAGGTAATTAAGAAACTGAGTGCCCTCCAACCCCACAAGGCCACAGGCCATGACAACATTCCCTCCAAATTTCTCAGAGACTCAGCCATCTCTATAGCTCCAATCATCACCCACATAGTAAACCTCTCCATCAAACAGGGACAGGTCCCCCAAGATTTCAAACTGGCCAAAGTAACCCCCTTGCACAAGAAAGGGAGTAAATTAGACCCCGGCAACTACCGCCCTATTTCTATTCTTAGTTCCATCTCGAAAGTGATGGAAAAAATAGTCTATGAACAGGTTGAAAAGTATCTTGCCACTAATAAATTATTGTACGAGTTCTAATCTGGCTTCAGAACATCCCACTCCACTGACACATGCCTTCTCTATTT
Source organism: Electrona antarctica (assembly GCF_951216825.1). Lineage (NCBI taxonomy): Eukaryota > Metazoa > Chordata > Actinopteri > Myctophiformes > Myctophidae > Electrona > Electrona antarctica. The sequence continues at coordinate 3,794,649 of NW_027637034.1, read as the reverse complement.
GAGCGACCACATCAAACAAGAGGTGGACGCTGGCAAATACTGCGGCATGGTCATGCTGGACCTCCAAAAGGCTTTTGACACCGTGAACCACTCCATACTGGTTAACAAGCTAAAAGCAATTGGTTTCGATAGCACATCAGTGAGCTGGATGCAATCCTACCTGGAGGGGAGAGAACAGATGGTGGAAGTGAACGGAACACTGTCCCCCCCCCCTCCCAGTGAGCTGTGGCGTTCCACAAGGAAGCATACTAGGGCCTCTACTGTTCCTAATATATGTAAACGACATGACTTCAGCTTGTGACTGCAACTTGTTCCTGTTCGCAGATGACTCAGCACTGCTGGTCTCGGACAGGGACAAACTGCAGGTTGAAAATGCCCTCAGCTCTGAACTCGGTAGAATCTGCACCTGGCTCGCTGATAACAAACTATCTTTACACCTGGGAAAAACTGAATCCATTCTCTTTGGCTCTATTAGTAATCTCAGCAAGGCAAATGGCTTCTTGGTTAGAGTGGGTGACAATGTTATCACACGTAAAGATGAAATTACCTACCTAGGTTCCATCCTGGAGGCTAATCTTTCCGGTGATAAAATGGCCACCAACGTAATCAAAAAGGTCAACCATAGAACAAGATTCCTTTACAGGATCTCCTCACTGGTCAACAAAAACACCTTGAAGACCTTAACAGGAGCCCTTGTACAGGGTTTCTTTGACTATGCATGCACCTCCTGGTACCACAGCACCTCAAAGGCCCTTAAAACCAGGCTCCAGACTTCCCAAAACAAACTGGTCAGGCTCCTACTTGACCTAGCCCCCCGAACCCACCTCACCCCTGCCCACTTCGACAGGCTGGAATGGCTTAGGGTCGACGACAGAGTACAGCATCTTGCAATGGGTCTGGTCCACAAGATTCGATACACCACCAAGATACCCATGTACCTGTATAGATACTTCCTTAATGTTAACGAAGTCCACACCCACAACACCAGAGGGAGTGCAACGAACCATGTACAACCCAGATTCGGCACAAACAAGGGACTAAATTATTTTCGCTCCTATGCCACCAAAATGTGGAACGCCCTACCAACTGTCATTAAGACATGCAAATCCCTTGACTCTTTCAAAACCGCTCTCAAAGGGCACCTACGGACGGCTGCAATTCGAAACTGGCCCCTGTAAAATCGGAATCCCTCAAATACGAACGCAAGGACAACACAAGAGACGGTCGCGGCCACACAGCCAACTCAAGGTATGGCCACTGAGCCAACCTGGGGACCCAACGCAAGGACAACATAAGAGACGGTCACGGCCACACAGCCAACTCAAGGTACGGCCACGGAGCCGACTTGGGGACCCAACGCAGCTCCTCCAAGGAAAACAAACAAATTAACGGAGCTGAACGTGAATCCCCCCCACCGCCCACCCCTTTTTTCCCCTCACTGTATATGTTTCTTTTCCCTTTTTACCTCCTTTATGATGAATTCCTGTTCTGTCTATAGAAGTGTCTATTTGTACGTCTCTAAATGTTTTGATGATTTGAACATGGTGGACCCTATTGGAAACAAGTGTAATGCTTAATTGGGTCGTCCACTCACAGTTAACAGCCTTTGTATTTTGTTTGTGCTTGAAATGTACTGTAATTCTGCAAACTGTTAATAAATTCTTCAATCAATCAATCAAAAGCAACCGGATGTCTTAAATTTGCTAGCTCTCAAACAGGAAGTTCTAGATTTGCCAAAAAGACGGAGCCAAACATTTGTCATTCCAGCCCGCATCCTTGTTGTGGGCAAGGACTGTCTAAAGAGGACGAGGCGCGAACATAGAGTATACGGCGCGAAGACTGTCTAAACAGGACGACGCCATGTTGCTCACATGGTGCTCCATGGAAGGAAAGAAACATGCGCAGTTGAGACCAGGAAGTTGGACATGACAAATCATATGGCACAAATGGCCCAGCAGATGGCGTGATGCCACTGACAGGAGATATGCTTGTACATATCATGTCACGTCATTGCATTTTACCTTTTATATTAACGTTTTAACAGCAAATGGATAAGTAAGTCCCAGCATGGATCATCACACAGACAGTAATGTTGGTCGGACGTGACATATGTACAAGCATCTCTCCTTTCATTGGCATCACGCCATCTGCTGGGCCATTTGCGCCATAGATATATATAAACACTAGATGGCTCAATGCGGAGTTTCTGACGTCGTTCACCCGGCAGCCATCTTACTTCGGGGCTACAGTACAGTATGTTCAATGGCAGCTCAAACAGAAACAGTCATAACTCGCTCAAATCTTGACGGATTTACAAACGGGTTGGTTTATTACAAACGTTGTCAACGTGGCTATGATTCAGGACGCTTATCTGCTTAATTTATGTTTTTTATATGAACGTCGTATAAAAGCATATAAGTATGCGGACGTCTCTGACGTTTATAACAAACCAAACCGTTTGAAAATCGGTTGAAAATTGAGCAAGTTATGGTCATTTAACACAGCCGACGCGAATCGCGTATCAATACGTTATCAATTAATCAAACGTCGGGTGCGAATCACGTATCAATACGTTTCAATTACTTTTTTATAGCATACTTTCATTCATCGTTTTACCCACCCGGACAATGAAGAACCATCGCCCTATCATTGCTGCTTAGTCCCGCTCACGTGATCAGAAAAAAAAAAAAAAAAAAAAAAAAAACCCTCCCCTCCTGAAAACAGGAGGGCGGGCCGCTTTACGTGTATAAACCAGTGTAAAATGGATGCGCCCATGCCGATCTAGTCTGTGTGTGAAAAGAATCAAATTTCACCTAACCTCGCCTCACCAGGCTTTCCTCCACCTATTGGCTTTTATACTCGATTCCCCCCTCCCCTCCTGTTTCTCCTGCAGGAGGAGGGCCTTGCGAGATGGGGGCTCATGTCTCGGAAAAAAACATGAACGGAACACTGTTACGCTGCCTAACACATGATCTGCAGATTCTGCACCAGATCGGCATTGCACAACGTCTGCAACACACATGGACAGATGCATGTTTACTTCTTCATACTGTAGCGACCAAACGATCCCCGAGCCTACAATACTACGAACTAACAAACGAACTACAGTATCGAGAGGGGCCGCCATGACAACAGACAGTCTACCGTTGGTGGATCACGTATCGCCATGCAGAGCCGTCATAATCGGAGATCGCTCAGACGTGTGATTGTAACGCTTTTTTATTCATTATAATTGTAGTGATAAGACCGCAATGAACGCGTCGGGGACGTAATCGACCCGGGTGTAATGTATAACGAACTTTTCCGCGTCCTAAACCGTGCATGCCCAGGCATGTTCCCTATACTAGCTTGAAAAACAAAATCAGCTCATGATGACAACGCGTCTCACCGTTATACTATAGTTCTGAACCGAACGGTGGAATGGGACTTTTTATAGCCGTACGATCAAGACTTTTGCTGCCCAATGTGCCCATGACCCCCCCCCCCCCCCCCCCCCCCCCCCCCCCAATGTTACTGCGATCAAAACAATGAAAGCAGTGAATCATCATCATCATCTAAAGGATGCAGAGTTATGAAGGTTTATAGTCAGACATTGACAGGCAGATATAACAATAAACACAATAAATATGCTATACATCCTATACACCGAATGAAAGCCCTGAATGTGTACTTTTACGAGGAAAAGAGTAAACATTGATCCCATGTACAGTCTGTCATAAATTGGTTACTGGGTGGATGCACATTGCGCCCACCAGATATAACTGCAGAGAAGACATGGACCCGAACTCAATATTCACAAAATAAGGCCTATAGCGACATATAAATACTATATACCGTATGAAACAGAAGACTCTCTGCTTTCATAAGAATAAAACTTCTACTGTAGTAATAATAAAAATCACACCCATGTGAAGTGAGTGGTGCAACTCTGTCCCATATTCTGTTCTCTGCTTATTCAATACAGCTCGCTATATACGGACTGAGGCAGAAAGTCATGTAAACCTTTTATTTACAGTTTGGTCTGTAAACTTCTACTGTAATAATAAAAATCACACCCCTGTGAAGTGAGCGTTGCAACTGTTCTGTAATAAGTACATAACAGTTGCAACGCTCACTTCACAGGGGTGTGATTTTTATTATTACAGTAGAAGTTTACAGACCAAACTGTAAATAAAAGGTTTACATGACTTTCTGCCTCAGTCCGTATATAGCGAGCTGTATTGAATAAGCAGAGAACAGAATATGGGACAGAGTTGCACCACTCACTTCACATGGGTGTGATTTTTATTATTACTACAGTAGAAGTTTTTTTCTTATGAAAGCAGAGAGTCTTCTGTTTCATACGGTATATAGTATTTATATGTCGCTATAGGCCTTATTTTGTGAATATTGAGGAGTTCACGTCCATGTCTTCTCTGAAGTTATCTGGTGGGCACAAGCTGCATTCAATAACCAATTACTGTCTAACTGTACATGGGATCAATGTTTACTCTTTTCCTCGTAAAAGTACACATTCAGGGCTTTCATTCGGTGTATAGGATGTATAGGATATTTATTGGGTTCAATTTTATATCTGCCTGTCAATGTCTCTGACTTTAAACCATCCATAACTCTGCTCGCTGTTCAAGAGAACCACTTCCAGGCAAATGCAGGTGTTGCAAAAAGGTCAATATCTCCAGAATGGAACATGGTAAAATCAAAATGTATTTTTTAAATTGAAGTGGACAAGTTCAGCTTTCTTTTGATGTATGCGTGTGATTCTCGCTATAAGAGAACATTTTGCTGTGGGCCCCCGAACAAGGCCTTTGTGCAATGTTAAACGGTAGCAACATCCAAATAGGCCTGTCGAGATCTTGTAGCAATCAAAGTGTTAAGAGTACATGCCCCATAGACACAATGTTATGTGTCCCGAGGTAAGATGGCCGCCACGTAACGACGTCGCTCTCCATTGGCCAACAGCGCGGGTGAGCTATCTAGAGTTTATATATATCTATGATTTGCGCCATATCTATGATTTGTCATGTCCAACTTCCTGGTCTCAACTGCGCATGTTTCTTTCCTTCCATGGAGCACCATGTGAGCAACATGGCGTCGCCCTTACGGTCTTCGCGTCTCGTCCTTCTTAGACTGTCCTTGGTTGTGGGGCAAGTAGGACCCTAGAGACAGATCAATCACTTTGATAGAGTGACGTGATGAGCTTTTCCAAGCTATTACACTACTTTAATGGTGCAGAATTGCTCGGTTCATATTTGTGCCATAACAGAAGGACTTTAGAAGGAAATATTTTATTGTCTGGACTTTCTATCAAACAATCAAGTATCAAGTAAATGTGCACTGACGGCGCACAGAACCATGGATGCATAACAGCCAAGCACTGGTCATCTAATTAAGCCACATAGGCCTACGCATTTATATAATCAATGAGATTTTAATTGGGTGTCTAGCTGGTCATGTCATGATTTTATTTATATATTTACATATCACTATTAGTAGAATTGTAATCCATCTATTCTACAGTAGTGAGCTTGCAATTCAGTTATTTTCAATGAACAGATTTAACTTTAAAAACCACCCGATCAACATTGTATTGTATCTTGTTAAAGTGTTCTTGATTCATGTATTGTAGTGAACCTGAACATGGAGTGACGTCAGAAATGACAACTGTCAATCACAGACTGATGGCCACCGCCTGAGTGTGAGACGTGCGTCGCGCTGATCACTCACGGCTGGGGATGATTGGTTTGAGGAAGGTGAAACTATAAAACTGTTTTGCTCAGTACGTTACGGTGTGTCTGGAGAGCGGAGCTCTGTTGTTGCTGGCGTTGAGCCAACTACCGAACTATTTGTTTGTGCACTCACTACGGGGGGTGGGTGCCGTTCGCACGCTGTTTAGGGCTGCTGGCGGCGAAGATAGTCAGGGACTTAGGGCCAGGTTCCTGCGTTAGGCAGGGAGAGAGTAAGATATAGCGGGGACATAGGAGTGCTCTTGTTCCGCTCTCCAGTTGGGGCGAGCGGTCTCATACAGCCCACGGAGATCACTCACAGCGTTGGACCGGCGGTGTTTCCCAACACAGACAAACGAACAGCCGAGCCAACGACACAGCTCCGACCCTGTGGGGGGTCGTTTCCTTGTGGAAAGTTAAGTACATAGCGCGTTAAAGACATTCAGTCAGTAAGTACATGGATATTATATATTGTGATCATCATAGACTAATTGTATTGTGTAGAGTATATTGTGTAGGTTTTAATTAGGATGAATTATTAAACTGCTTATGAAATGTATAGATTGAATATTTAATGCTTTGAAAGTACATCGGCTGATGGCATTCTGTCCATGATTTGTACTGTGCTTTAAAGGGGTTGTAGTGGGTGGAGGAAGGAATCTATATGACTGCATATTTATTATTGTCTATTGTCTAAGAGTGAATTAATAAATGATCCGTGCTGTGGAATAGTAACTGGGTTGTTCTCTTCCATTATTAAATGCTCACAGTTGAAATATTCTGCAGGGCGGGCTCTTTACACTTCTCATACCTGAGACAAGGTTTATTACAGTATTCATTAATTTAAATGAACACCCAGACAATAGCCAAAACGTCACTGCTCTGCAAAAGACGTAAAAGTAGGTCATTAAAATAGCCAATCTATACCCTGGTGAGCTGCAGATCAACTATTTGCAATGAACAGAGTTAACGTGGAGATTAATAAGTGTAAGTGTTCTTGAATCATAGCCTACCATGTGTTATCATAGGCAAATGGGCAATCAAATACAATACTGTAGCCTACATTGTCAACATTTGAGCACCCACCAGCAGAAGTAAAACAAACATGGGGCATGAAAGATTTCTCCAGATGTTTCGCTAAGCAATTACATGTATAATAGTTTGTTTCCTCAATAAGGTATCAGTTGTTGTAGCCTTGAAAGTGGGGCAGTAGCTGTCAAAATCATCTTTCCATTCTGTGTGAGTGTGTTCATAATATCCCCGATTTTGCGGAGATAAAGCTCTCTTCCTAATAGCTGTAGGCCTACGTATGTTGAGCGTAAGCCTCGTCTTTCCATTAGTTTTCCGTTCAAATGAGTAATTTTACAAACGCAAAGCGTGTGAATTGTCATTCACACAGTTCAGCTCTGGTTCATTTTGCCCCACAACACGTCTAGGGGGCGGAGATCAGAGATCTATGACCAGTCGTTGCTGGAAACTATAGGTTGCAAACACTGTAGTTGGGCATAGGTTGGTACTTGTTTCCACTCGTTACACCACCCCCCTTCTAGAATGCCGAGTCCCTTCAGCATCCTCAGTTACTTAATCAACTTAATCTTAACGTAATCAACACATTGACATTTCACAATAACAAAACACACAGCAGGCATGCAATATTGTTGAACTTTTCAGGAAATAACTTCAGTTACGGTACTTCAAGTGTCAATCACGTCAATCAGAATGTCGCTCACATCCTGAAAAGGTCCATGAGACACACTTAGAACTGTCTCAGTCTGTCTGTGTTTCAAATCAATACCCCTCTTGGTCCATGGGAGGACGGTGAACTTCTCCCTGTCTGGCCCATCACCAGAGTCTCCGATGGGTCAGGGGGTCTCCCAGGATGCAGGTCGAGTAGAGTCTCCGGTGGGCGCAGGGCGAGTGGGGCAGGGGCGTCAGGAGGCCTTCCTGGGTGCAGGCTGGGAAGACCCTCCGGAGAATGCAGGCTTTCCGGAGGCTGTGGGCTGGACAGGCCCTCTGGAGAATGCAGGCTGGGCAGGCTCCCCGGAGGCTGTGGGCTGGACAGGCCCTCTAGAGGACGCAGGCTGGCCAGGCTCCCCGGAGGACGCAGGCTGAGCAGGCTCTCTGGCTGACGTGGGTTGAGCAGGCTCTCCGGAGGACGCAGGCCGTGTAGGTTCACAGGATGCTGCAGGCCGGGTAGGTTCACAGCAGGACACAGGCAGGGTAGGTTCACAGCAGGACACAGGCCGGGTAGGTTCACAGCAGGACACAGGCAGGGTAGGTTCACAGCAGGACGCAGGCAGGGTAGGTTCACAGCAGGACACAGGCAGGGTAGGTTCACAGCAGGACACAGGCAGGGTAGGTTCACAGCAGGACACAGGCAGGGTAGGTTCACAGCAGGACGCAGGCAGGATAGGTTCACAGCAGGACGCAGGCAGGGTAGGTTCACAGCAGGACACAGGCAGGGTAGGTTCACAGCAGGACAAAGGCAGGGTAGGTTCACAGCAGGACAAAGGCAGGATAGGTTCACAGCAGGACGCAGGCAGGGTAGGTTCACAGCAGGACACAGGCAGGGTAGGTTCACAGCAGGACAAAGGCAGGGTAGGTTCACAGCAGGACAAAGGCAGGGTAGGTTCACAGCAGGACACAGGCAGGGTAGGTTCACAGCAGGACAAAGGCAGGGTAGGTTCACAGCAGGACACAGGCAGGGTAGGTTCACAGCAGGACAAAGGCAGGGTAGGTTCACAGCAGGACACAGGCAGGGTAGGTTCACAGGAGGACGCAGGCTGAGCAGGTTCTCCGGTGGGTGCAGTACGGGCAGGTTCTCAGGAGGATGCAGGCTGAGTACAGCAGGAGGGCCAGGAGGCGCCTCCACGGCTCCGAGACTCCCAGCAACCCATCTAGGCACTGGCCCGCCCCCCGATGAACACCTCTCCTTCCTCCGGCAAGGCCACACCATCCGTCAGCAAGAAGTCGACTCCCTCTTCAGTCCCAGCATCCAGGAGGAATCAGCTTGGCAGGGAGTAGACAAATGTGATGGAGTAGGGGCTGCTGCTCCCAGGTCCCAACCAATGTCTCCACTATTTGTTCCCACATCCGCTGTCTTCGCAGGTGTTGCTCCTGCATTTGTAGCAAAAAGATGCCTAACCACGCCGGTGCCTGTTCTTGGCTACCCATCTCTCCTCTTCTTGTTTTGTCTTTTTTTTTTCTTTTAAACTTTTTTTTGTTTACTGAATTTGTTTTTTGTCTTTGTTGTTGACAACAGCCAGGAGCTGGACGGCACAAGCTAACTGCTAGCATACAGGCTACAGTCAATCCGAGTGTCCCACGTCTGACACCAGTGTTGTGGACTAACTTTCTGTGGTGGAGGCGTGTGGAATGATGCCACAACGAGTTTCAGTACTTGATGTTTACTGGCAGAACACATTCAACAGGCACAATAACAGCACTTTACAGCAGGAAGAACTTGGCACAACGCAGCAGTACAGGTAGGTCAGGGTTCCCCAATTCATTTTCCTCAAGGGCCATATTTTGACTAGGGGCCAAGTCCGCACGTGCGAGGTCGAGGTCTTGCCCTGAAAATTCATTTTCATACAGCTTAAGTTAAAAAAAATCTGAACTATCCCTTTAAGGAGATCTGCTTTCAGGTTTATAGTAAAAGGTTATGGGTTCAATATATTTGTAAAGCAGGACAACCTCAAACTTGTAACTTATGGTGTTTTAAAATTAAATAAAACACTACTGGAGCAAGGCATGTGACTACTTTCTTCACTGTATATACTGTATTGTGATCTGTATATATGTATTGTAATGATAGGATATTTGTACTATAGTTTTATTTATTAATACATTATTATTCAAATTCAAAAATTGATAAAATAACTGAGCTCAATGCATCACAATTCATTTTGAGCTTGTAGATCAGCTATTTTTGAATCCTTTGAAAAAAAAGGTTTCTGACAGCAATGAATTGTATTGTGATCTATTTATTGTAATGATACAGAGGACATTTGTATTATACTTAATTTATTTGCTGAAATGAATACATTAGATTTTTTTTAAAGTTATGTATTGTGTTTCTCAATGTGCTTTTAGTACAGGATTCTAAGCCCCATTTAGAATGTTTTGAGTAGAAGTGTGATTTAGAAGCATATTAAGTCTGGTATCTGGCATGACTAACGTGTAAACAATATAGTGCTATTTGGCACCTCTGGTGCTATATAGCGACCTTTGGTTCCATTTAGCACCATTTGTCTTAAAGGTGCTATATAGCACCCTTTGCCAAAGGGTGCTATTTAGCCCCTGTCATTAAAGGTGTTAAATAGCACCCTGCAAAGGGTGCTATTTAGCCCCTATCATTAAAGGTGCTATACCCTTTGGCAAAGGTACTATATAGCACCTTTAAAGATTGGTGCTATATAGCACCTTTAAAGATTGGTGCTATATAGCACCTTTAAAAATTGGTGCTATATAGCACCAAAAATGGTTCCCCTATGATTACGAGCCAAAAAAACACTTTTGGTTCTTATAGCACCGTTTTTTTCTTGTGTGTACCGTAAAATGAAGGGTTTCCGGACCACTTCCGTTCTATTTCCTCACAACCGCTGTCTGTCTAGGGCTTAGAGTATGTCTAGGGCTTAGAGTATATATTAATAGAGACGGCACCAGGAGGAAACCCTGAGGCGAAATGGACATAGTGGCCGAATTTGTCATTGCAGCTTGGGGCCAGCACTGGTCCGTTGATTATCATTGTGAACGAATGTTTCATACGTGAAACACTCTGTTCCTACCCGGAAGGAGGAGTGAAATCGCCTCATGCACTTTTGAGCAACTTAATGCAAGTGGATGGGAGGAGAAATCCGGTGCCGTCTCTATTAATATATATTCTAAGGTCTAGGGCCAACAACGTCCGCACTGACCCCACCCAGCCACACCAGGGATTGTTCACTCTGTTGTCCTTCTGGCAGAAGGTATGGAAGCATTGGGAGTAACTGAAGGAATAAATACCATGCAGCACTCACGTTATCCGTTAGGATTCTTGTTTTATTTCAGTTTTCCCCCAGCAGGTATAACAACCGACAGATGGACGTTTCGGCCGGGTGGCCTTCTTCAACTCTAATCCGATTAGAGTTCCAGAACCGTGCACCCGTTGCATCATTACATGGAACTATTCAACTGAGTGCTTGCTCTCGCTTTCTTCTTCAAACATTGGGAGTAAAACAGCCAGATTCTCCAAGAGCGTTTTCACCCCAAGCCATTAGACTTCTGAACAAGTGCAATATCCCCTAACCTCTACCCTCATATGCTGCTATAATGGTGTTTTTTAATTTAAAGGAGCATTCAGTGATTTGGAAAACCACCCAGTCCGCCCCGGTAACAAAATGTGCACATGCACGCTCTACAGTGGGGGGAAGTGCAACAGGCCAACAGCATGTGCACCAAGGCCCGCCCCCACTCGATCATGATTGGAGGAAGGCCCCTCTCATCCTGATTGGATGAAGGCTTTGCCACCCGCCACCAAAACTGAAACTAGAGTTTTTTTTACCCCAGGGGCTCACTGGGGACAGGGAGGAACTCCTTATTATGGTCAGCACACTATATAGTAGGGAGGATTATCCAGAAAAAAAGAAAAAATAAGTGATATTTAGATGAAGTCAAATCACTGAATATACCTTTAATTTAAAGTGGATTTAGATTTTAAAATTAATCCAATCTGCTAGTTAAAAGAAAACTACATTTTAGTTTTCTTTTAACTAGCAGATTGGAAGCCAGTGAAACGACATTTCGTTCTCTTATGCATTTTATGTATTTATGCTGAATGACAATAAAGATATGGATCTAAAGATATCTATCTGATGTCACACGTTTTGCGGATTTGCACAAAAGGGACACAGACAGACGGATAAAACATGTGAAGTGAGGGGCGCTCTTATCATCGTACATCATCATGACGTAACAAGTCGATTTGCTCGTCCACATATGACGTAAATTCTCCATTCATTGTCAATGGGAATATGTTGAGAACCAGTGCTTTTACACCAATCACATCGACAGCTCATCCATCGGCTTCCCTCATTGGCTGACGCAACACGTCGTCTCCACGGATTGGCCGTGGGCTTCACGTGATGTTTGTACCGCTGTAGCGATATAAGAGGGTGGTGTGTGGTGACAGAACTGCATTGTGGGACAGAGAGAGACAGAACTGCATTGTGGGACAGAGAGACAGAACTGCATTGTGGGGACAGAGAATCCAGAACATTGTGACGTTAGAATGATCCGCTGGACCGTCCATCTGAGAGGAGGAGCAGAGAGATGTCGCCATGCAGCTGTGGTGCTGCAGGACAAGCTGTACAGCTTTGGAGGAGACAGTGATCACATTGATGTTCACGTCTTCAACACAGTGTATTTATGCTGGAGGAAGTTGACCACAGTGGCCACTGGAAGAGGATGCCACCTAGAGGTTCCATCCAGGTGCTACGGCCACACAGCTGTGTTGGTAGAATATACAGTCTACATCTGGGGAGGATACTTGAGTGGGGAGTTCTACAATGTGCTTTATGCATTTGATGTTGACGCCCACAGATGGTTCAAACCCAGGGTTTCTGGTTCTGTTCCAGAGGAGAGGAACTACCACTCAGCCTGTGTGTTGGAGAAGGTCATTGTTATCCATGGAGGACAGACCAAGCTGACTGGATGGACTAATGACATGTACAAGTTGGACACCAGCACAATGGTCTGGTCTTTGATTAACACCAGAGGAACTCCACCTCCTGCTTCATGGTGTCACTCTGCCACCATCATTGGGACAAAGATGTTTGTATTTGGGGGCAGTTGGGGGTACATGAGGGGCCACTACAACACCATCAGAGTGTTTGACACAGAGAACAACCATTGGCTCAACACACCTTCTGCACATCTCCTTCCAGAAATACGCTGTTGTCATTCAGCCTTTACCTTCAATGGAGAGCTGTACATATTTGGTGGCTGCAACGATAAGGACTTCAATGATGTGTGGAAATTCAGTCCAGAAACCTTCTCCTGGAAGAAGGTTGAGCCCAAGGGGAAAGGACCAAGTCCAATGGCTGGTATGTGCTGTTGCATTGAGGGAGATCGTGTCATCCTCTTTGGAGGATACAAAGTACACTACACACCCTCTGATAACCTGTTCATCTTAGACTTGAGTCCTAGTCTTAAGACCTTATGTAAGCTACCAGTTATTCAGTACGGTCTGGACCAATCAGAACTACCACACAACATCAGGTGGGAACTGTCAGCCATGACAACCAAAGACAACATAAAAGCGTGCCCACGATAAAGAAGGACAATACAAAATAATATGAATATGACACATTAATACAACTTTAGGGTCCCATTGGCCGTGGGGCTTAGTGGGGCATATATGTCCCATTGGCTGTATATGGCTAGTCTCCCAAAAAATAAAAATAAAAAAATAAATAAAAAAAAGTTAAATTAAATTAAAATAAAGTAAAACATAACAATTAAGCCAATAAGAACAGAAGACACTGTGAGCTGACAGTGATTGGTCATCTGTAATGGCCACGGTCAGCTTCAGATGAAGATGAAAAGAAAATAAATACACAAACAAAAGCCTTGACAGTTTTCTTTCTTGTTTTCTCTCTCTCTCAGAATCAAATGTTTTATGGTCATGATTCACCAGGATCCTGGATGTCTGGATTCTACGCTTAAAATAATTGATATAAATATTTTTGGAAATCTCTACGGGAAGAAAATGAATGGGCTCTGGATGGGTGGAACCACAACATGTCTGCCACTGCTATGCCCTACAACAGACCAATGAGGACAATGGTTCACTGCTATGCCCTACAACAGACCAATGAGGACAATGGTTCACTGCTATGCCCTACAACAGACCAATGAGGACAATGGTTGTTCGGTTATTTGGCGATGTTATGCCGGGGCTCCGACCAGCCCATGCATTAGGCAGAGTATAGAGACTAACACGCACAGGGTGAACTAAATGTTCCAATAATAGCTTATATTCGATGAACTCAAACGTGCATTTTATAGGGTTTTTATTCATTCATATTAATCATAAACACTTACAATCGTACATTCACACGTTCTGTTCACACTTCCCCCCAACACAAGATGATCTCAGTACCCTGGAGCTCTGTCCTATTGGTCTGTGGTTCTATCCTGCTCTGTCGGTAGGAATTCTAGCTATCATTTAACACTCTAAACCGTCCCAGATCATGGTAACGCTTAGCTTGCCCTTGATGGATTTCAGACTTAGTTCAGTGATAAGTGTATCACTAATTATGTGGTTTTAAATCTACGTTATCATTCAGTCAATTGCCATTAATTGCCATTAATCAATCGGGAGAAAAGAAACACAAATAACACTTGGTTACAATCTAAACATCATATTACATCGATTATGAATAATGCACAATTGCATATAATACATACCGCTGGCGTCTGCCTAACTGCATGTATCACGTTCGTTGGTATTGGTGAATCTAATTATTGATTGTGCCACACAGAATAGTCAATGCAAGCCTTCTGACTGATCACACCTCCATGCTAACACTTTCAGCCAATCAGAAGCCACTGACCTTCCTGCCTTTCTCTGGCCACAGCAGCCAGCTCCTATTACAGTCCCTGTAATGTGCCCAACTGCTACTTCTGCCTAGATTAAACTGTTTAGACTATTACAGGTATTTATCATTTAGCCTTTTTACCAACCCAATATATAATAGGTTATTAGAACACATTTAAACAATTGAAGAGGAATTAAAGATTGGTTACTTCAATATTTGCATGTTCTAGCTGAGTTGACTTCTCCTGTGAGAAGGAGTCATAATGGCCTGTCTCACAACAGGAAGGCCGTAAAACCCCCATCCACCGGTTATCAATGCAACTGGAGAGCATTGGAATGTGGTCCCAGGACCTACAGCTATCCTGTTGCTCCAGGAGAGTGGTACACATTGATCACTCAATCTGACCCAATATATTTTACTCTAATGTCTGAGAATAAATCTCGCACACCCATAAATAACAAGACAATGGTTCACTGCTATGCCCTACAACAGACCAATGAGGACAATGGTTCACTGCTATGCCCTACAACAGACCAATGAGGACAATGGTTCACTGCTATGCCCTACAACAGACCAATGAGGACAATGGTTCACTGCTATGCCCTACAACAGACCAATGAGGACAATGGTTCACTGCTATGTCCTACAACAGACCAATGAGGACAATTGTTCACTGCTATGCCCTACAACAGACCAATGAGGACAGTGGTTCACTGCTATGCCCTACAACAGACCAATGAGGACAATGGTTCACTGCTATGCCCTACAACACCAATGAGGACAATGGTTCACTGCTATGCCCTACAACAGACCAATGAGGACAATGGTTCAACATTTCATTGATTTTTTTGCAGTAATGATATTTTGTCTGTATTACAAATATGTTAAAAGTGTTTAAATGTTAACTTTATAAATGTGCAGATACTCTGTATACACTGACACTGTGACAATGTATGTTGATGTGTTTACTGTCGAGTGAGAAAACAATGTTTTCACATTAAAGGGACACTTCACCCTTGTTGCAAAAAAATATATGTTAATGACGTTTAGAAGATTAAGAAACTTTCCTGGGGTCTTTATGTGTGTAATATGTGGTTTTAGTTATTTTAGATTTTAGCAGTGAGCCCAGTGTCTCTGATGTCATGGACACTGGGCTCACTTCCTTCCTGGACTACAATTCCCACAATGCTCTGGTGCACTGCACCTACTAGTGGATAGGGGGAGGGCTGTCTTACTGAGACAACATGTAGTCCTGGAAGTAAGTGAGCCAAAACAAAGACAATGTGTTAAAACCCTAGCATCCCTATTCTGAGGGTAACATTAGTCGAAGATAGCAGATCTACAAGTTCCCAAATGAGGCCTCATGCTGCGACAGTGCGACTAAGTGGGTGTCTAAAAATACTGAACATGAATCCAACACTGCACTGTTTGACATGGTGCTGTCAAACAAATCTATGAAGGCACTAGGGCACCAAAACAGAGTGGGCACTAGGAAACGGTGGGCAGACTGGGCACCAGGGATAGGTGGGCACCAAAACAGAGTGGGCACTAGGGAACGTTGGGCAGACTGGGCACCAGGGATAGGTGGGCACCAAAACAGAGTGGGCACTAGGGAACGTTGGGCAGACTGGGCACCAGGGATAGGTGGGCACCAAAACAGAGTGGGCAGCAGGGATAGGTGGGCACCAAAACAGAGTGGGCACTAGGGAAAGGTGGGCAGACATGGGCACCAGGGATAGGTGGGCACCAAAACAGAGTGGGCACTAGGGAAAGGAGGGCAGACTGGGCACCAGGGAAAGCTAGGCACCAAAACAGAGTGGGCAAGCTATCTATGAAATCTATTAAAAAGTTGAATCTGCAACACAATTTTATATGGGGTCCCTGGCTCCTGCTTCATCTCTCTCAGCTAAAGATTTTCTCTCAATTCAATTCAAATCAAATTAGCTTTATTGCCTGGTATGAGAAAACATACGTTTACATTGCCAAAGCAAAAGTGAAACGAGACAATCAAGAAAACAATCTATGTACAAATCAATATAGAATATAAATAGGAATTAAATAAAGGTGTACCATGTAACTGTAAACAGATGTGTTACATTAACATTTTGAGTAATACGCTAAAGATATTTCATATTCTCTCACACACACACACGCACGCACGCACGCACGCACGCACTCACTCACTCACTCACGGCCACACTACACCAGGCTTTTCGCGCACAAAACACGCGCGTTCCCCCCCCCCCGCACGTTTAGGGTAAACGCGCGAGAAAAGCCTGGTGTAGCTTGGCAGTGACTCACTCTCTCGCACGCACGCACGCTCTCTCCAAACACACACACACACACACACTTTCGCTCTCTCTCGCACGCACATCGCATGCAGTCTCTCCAAACACACACACTTTCTCTCTCTCTCAGCTCTCTCTCGCCTCTCGGAGCGATCGAAACGCAGCAACGCTGCCCAATTTTTTAAATTTAGTTCAGCATGTTAACCAAACCAGCTAAGCTACAATAGTAGCCTAAATGTAAATGCTACTATCACTCGCACTCCTGTTGCTTCAGACGCTCGATATTTCTGTTAGGTAATCCATTGTGTGTTGGCAAACAAGAAACAACACCCCCCGCGGCCCCCATCCGAATAAAAGTTATTGAATGACGACGAAGACGCGTGTCACTCAGCAGTCGGCTCCTCTGCAGTAAATCAGACAGGACTTCCGACAGCTTTTGAAGTTTTGATAAAGTTATATTAAATATGCTCGTCCAGAGCCTCCAACATATTAGTCAGCAGTAGAGAATGAGGGGAGGAGGGAGGGGCGGGTGCGTCCACTGGTTAATATTATGCTGGCCTGGGTAAAGTAAACTACAACATGAACGTGTTAAATTTCCGCGGAAATTCCGCGTCGTTTTCATCGGAACACCGCGGCCGCGTATTCCGTTCGGGCCTGCGTGATGACGGCAGTTATAATAGAAGGCAGTTAGCCTCAACGCGTAGTGCATTTTAAACTTTTGCAAATGCATTGCATTGTCTTGCTCGTCTTTTTTGCATCAATTCTGTCACCCAGTTGTACCAAAGAGCACCTTGTTGAAGATTCCTTTTTTAAGAGGAGGTTTTTGGCTTTTGTTGCTTTATTGATAGTTACAGTGCAGACAGACAGACAGGGAAGAGGGGGAGACACACACAGAAAAGGTCGTCATGAACGGGACTCGAACTCGCAACACACTGTCAGGCTAGAGCCTATATGTGGCATTGTGCCTGGACCACTAGGCCAGCGGGCGCTGCTGGTTGAAGATTCCTACTCTGGCCAAACAGATGCACTCCTCCCCCTCTTTTTTTTCTCATCTTATGTTTTCTTTTTTGTATCTAAAACACTTTGAATTGTCTTTGTGTACCAATAGATTAACAGAGTGCTCCAGCGCTGACCCCGGAGAACCCAATGGACACAAACCAGACGACCATGAGGGAAGAGGAGGATGGATTATAGTGATAACTGAATTGATCTAAATGTTATCATTACAATCTTCTGTCAAGGCAGCTTCATAAATGATTAATTGAGGGAATTGTATGCACAGTATGTAGACACTGCTGCCTTGGGTGAGGGGTATTGTGCAACTCATTCAAATGATGGCAAAGCACGCAGTTGGCAGATTTGAACATAGTTTATTATAGCTAAAACAAAGGAGACCAGAAGTCATATCTGAACAATGCAAAATAAAATATTCAAAGTACACACAGAATATGGTGTGTGTGCTTCCATGGCAATATAAACAATAACTATTTTCCTACATGGAATTGGGAAACCAGCTCTGTTCCGGTAGAAAAAGCCTTTTTTTTTTACAGACACGATTGTCAATATGGCATTTAAATATTGACAATCTTGTCTGTAAACTAAGGCACAAAATTGGCTTTTTCTACCGGAACAGAGTTTCCCAATTCACACATAGAAATAGAAACACTCTCAGAGTTACATAGAAAGTCTGATGATCCAATCAGTTTACAATGACAGACAACAATGACTCAACTCATGATCCAATAAGGGTCCAAAGGATCACTTGCAATCAGGGGTCATCGTCATGCTGGCTTGTGGTGGACATTTTGGTCAAAATTCCATTGTTGCCACAGACACACAGAATTAGTGGACAACGGCAAATTAAACGCATAAAACAAATAGCGTGTTTAGGGTATTACGCTAAACACTTATGGAAAGACAATGCAATAAAACGCGGGTTTTACAGGTTATGTAGTCAATGTTTTAACTCATTGAAAGCCATTGACGAATATATTAGTCATTTCAATCCAAGGCGCAGGTTAAGAGATCCAAGGTTTAAGAGAACCGCTGCCTACTGGATTGGATAAAACTGTTCATCTATAAATGTACGTGTGTACGTCTCCAATCCACGCAACTCGAGAACCTTTCGCCACACCGACTTCAAATGTGACACATGCAACACAAAATGAATGAATCATCTTCCTGGGTATATTTGTGACATGGTGACAGCAGTGCATGGAACAATGGTTCACTGGGCTGGTATGTGACTTGGGTGTGGTCCCTCCCTTCTATTGACTGACACCAGGTACAATATGGTCTACTGTAAGCATTGATGACGGTAGATAAACACCTGATGTGACACACAGGGCCTCATAGCTCAGTGGTTAGAGCACTGGTCTTGTAAACCAGGGGTCGCGAGTTCAATTCTCGCTGAGGCCTATCAGCCTTTTAACCAGAGTTGATGAAAGCTCCACACCGCACACACACACACACACACACCTTCATATCTTTTATCTTCTATCTTACATTGCATTCTCTCAGCTCCAGAGGCGCAATGTTTGTGTGTTGTCAATGACAACATAACAAATAATGATATAATTTTACATTATATAATTCTATCCATTTAGCTACTGTTTTTTCCTTTTATCTAGACCGACTACATGTCACTGTAGAGAAGCGTGTCAGACGAATTGGGCTGGTCTAGTTCATTGAAATAAGTCCACGACTGCAGCTTTAACTTAGAGGCATACAGATACAGGTCATTCATTCACATGCAGGATGGATGGACAGGAGGTGATAGGATGAGGTTTGCTCTGAAAGCGAAACCTGTGAAATATGGGGTTTCCTGAAGTAAAAAGGATCCTCGAGGTACGAAGCATTGCTCGCATTCGCTTGTGCATGCGTGCGTGCGTGCGTGCTTGTATACACACACACGCGCACATGTGTGTGCGTGCGTGTGTCTAGGAGTTGGTGGGAATAGCAGTAGTTTAAAGACTGAAAGAATTCGGCCCTCCTACCATGGAAGGTCATGTGTCACAACCAGGGCTGATGTGATGTTTAGTAGCTCTCAGGCCGGTCACAACCAGGGCTGATGTGATGTTTAGTAGCTCTCAGGCCAGTCACAACCAGGGCTGATGTGATGTTTAGTAGCTCTCAGGCCAGTCACAACCAGGGCTGATGTGATGTTTAGTAGCTCTCAGGCCGGTCACAACCAGGGCTGATGTGATGTTTAGTAGCTCTCAGGCCGGTCACAACCAGGGCTGATGTGATGTTTAGTAGCTCTCAGGCCGGTCACAACCAGGGCTGATGTGATGTTTAGTAGCTCTCAGGCCGGTCACAACCAGGGCTGATGTGATGTTTAGTAGCTCTCAGGCCGGTCACAACCAGGGCTGATGTGATGTTTAGTTGCTCTCAGGCCAGTCACAACCAGGGCTGATGTGATGTTTAGTAGCTCTCAGGCCAGTCACAACCAGGGCTGATGTGATGTTTAGTAGCTCTCAGGCCAGTCACAACCAGGGCTGATGTGATGTTTAGTTGCTCTCAGGCCAGTCACAACCAGGGCTGATGTGATGTTTAGTTGCTCTCAGGCCAGTCACAACCAGGGCTGATGTGATGTTTAGTAGCTCTCAGGCCGGTCACAACCAGGGTTGCCACTACCCGTCGATTTGAAATACGGAATTGTCGCTTTGTCTATAAATGCACCACGTCTCTGTGTGTATACGTCTGAAATCCACGTGACTTCAAATTGAACACACACACACGTTCCACACCACCACAGGGAGTGCAGTGCCCGGTGCCTAGTCGGTCGGACCTACGGTTGTCCGGAACTGCCACAAAAGCCCCTGCCCAGGCTCAATCAATGTACTGTGTGTAAAGAAGGAAATCTATATGCAAATCCCACAGTTTTTCAATACGGTGCTGGACCTAAAAATTATCAAAAAAGAAAAGAAGAAAGAATTGAATTGTGTGTGTGTGTGTGTGTGTGTGTGTGTGTGTGTGTGTGTGTGTGTGTGTGTGTGTGTGTGTGTGTGTGTGTGTGTGTGTGTGTGCGTGTGTGTGACGACACACACACACACACACACACACACACACACACACACACACACACACACACACACACACACACACACACACACACACACACACACACACACACACACACACACACACACACACAGGATTTGTAGTCCATTTCTCCAATTCCGAGATCGTTTATCTTCGTATATTACAAATCTTTGTTCATGCTTCCAAGGTGTTCTACATTAGCCTGGATCCAGCCCAAAGACCCCGCCCACTCTCTGAGTGGACTCCGTTTCAAGAAAGCTACAGTCTGATAATCAGGCTAGTTCTACATGATGCTTTGTCAAACATCACCATGCACTGTCGGATGTCAACCACCAGATGGCGGCAGTGTCTTGTATTCACACCAGTGTTGATTTTGACAGCACATTTTGATTTAGTTTTAGTCACAGTCTTTTAAATACAATTCCATTTAGTTTGAGTCATCTGAAATCTACAGTTGATTTAGTCAAAACACTTTGTTACACGTAAAAGTCTGGAAGTCAGTTCACAAAGCATTTTGGTATCTGCCACAGGAAAACAAAAGCATAGAATTTTGATATAAAGATACACACAAATGGATATGTTCCCATTGTTTTGGCATAGATTGTTACGTATGCCCATATAATGACCGCATGGATATGCTCTAAAAGTTTTCTAAACTGCCCACAGCCCTCCTATGAGACACAGACTGAGTAGAAAAAAATCGTGCCATTTTATCATGATTATTAGTGAGGACCTATAATATGAAGATAGGTTGAAAAGTGGTGAAGTGGACCTTTAATAGATGACTCAGTATTTTTTTTAATCTGGAATTTGAAATTAGATTTACTGCTATCCATGACAATTTATTTGTGTCCTATACTGAATTCAGTCTGTGTATTATTGTGCTTATATATTGCATACAGTGTATACATTCTGTACCTTGTTTAAATGTATGGATATATTTAAACCTGTCATGTTTATTATTATTGTGATATTGGATAATTGGTTTGGGCTCAGGTGGCAGTAGTCACCGCTCATCTTTATCCCATTCTAGGCGGGAACCCCTTTTGGTGTTTTAAGCATTATGTTATGCTTTAGCTATTGAAAAATAGCAGATCTACAAGCTAATAGCTACGAGCTTGTAGATCTGCTATTTTTGAAAAATCGTGAAATGTGGCGCACATCTTTGAATATATATATATTCTTTCGGAGCGAACGTTTGTAACTCAAATCTTTGTTTCTGGGAGGGTCCCTGGAACAATATATTTTCAGATGGGGGTTGGCGGCCAATTACATATAATCTTTGGGGCTCCTTGACCTGAAATAGTTTGAGAACCACTGACATAGAAACATAGGTTTTTCAGAAAACTGTCAGGATTTAGAAGATATTTGTAGAATCATCCTCAGGTCTAAATGGGTTGTAACCAATCAGCTGTAGCTTCCTGTATAAAGGTGGACACCCATTCCCTGTCACACTATTCCTGAAGAAGATCCCAGTGATCGAAACGTTGAATCAATGAACCAGTGGAGCTGAGTTATTCCTTACCAGTGATGCAGACTCCACTTCTTTCTCTTGTACTGCCATTTGTCCTTCAGCACCTGGGCTAGAATGGATGTGCATGCTCTATTACCTTTGTTACATTTCAACAAGGCACCTACACAAAAATAGGATATTGAGTATTTTATTTACTTCATATTTTGTTTTTAAAAATGCTACTTGACAAAACAGTATAGACAAATATCAGCATTACACAAATACAAATACAGCAGCATTTATGCAATTAGACTGTGTGTGTGAGTGCGTGCGTGTGTGTGTGTGCGCGTGCAATGCTTTCGAAATATGCAGACAGAGCGCACAACGCTACCCTGCTTTTTATGGCTAAGCTTCAATAACATTAATCGCACAAAGAACATGATTTCTGGGAGCGGTAGGTAGCCTACTGTGCAGAGATACAGCAGATATGACAGGCAAGGCACATGTCAACAAGCCACCTGTTGCAATCAGGCAGAAACTTTGTATCTCCATATTTCCAGTGGTGGAAAAAGTACTCAAATGTTTTACTTAAGTAAAAGTATCAATACTGCAATGTAGATGTACTCCGTTACAAGTAAAAGTTCAGAATTAAAAATTTCCTTGAGTAAAAGTACAAGTACCAAAAGTAGAAAGTACTCATTATGCAGAATGTACCCTTGTCAAGTTCATATGTATACAAATATTTTGAACATAGCATATCTACAAGCTCACAATGTGTCGCATCGCAACACATTTTGAGCTTGTAGATAATAATCAAAATCTGCAAAGTAACTAGTAACTACATTTTTCCAATAAATGTAGTCTAGTAAAAGCACAATATTTAAATGTAGGCCTACTGGAGTATAAGTAAAAGTACTGAAAATTGGAAATACTCAAGTAAAGTAAAAAAGAAAAAAAGAAACCTCAAAACTGTACTTAAGTACAGTACTTAGTTACTTCCCACCACCGGATAGCAGATCTACAAGATCACAATGCCTCACAATATGTTGTGAACTTGTAGATCGGCTATTTTCACAATTTCAAATCGTTGTTAGAATAATAATCAAACGTTAAGGGTTTCAGACTTACAAGTTCAACAGCAACGCCAATTAAATGTGTTGTACACAAAACATCAAGCAAATGACACACATAAAATGACATTAAGAATAAGATACAATGTAGCCTATGTACATATATAAATATACAATATATATATAATATATAAAATACATATAATACATATAATATTGTATAACCATATCATAATTATTATTATTACCCTTATTATTATTATTGTTGTTTTTATTATTATTATTATTATTATACTTATTATTATTATTATTATTGGCAAAGGCAGATATCTTCTCATATCCCTTATTAGCTATATTTAAAGCCCTATTTATACTTGGTTCTTTCCAACCACTCATTACTTATTTACTATTTATTATGATATATTACTGTAAATGGTGCATTTATATAGCACCTTTATTCAAGGCAATTTACAGAGGTTGTGCATTACATTCACCCATTCACACACACATTCACACACCCATTCACACATTTGAATTATTTTATTTGGATCTGCACAAGAGGCGCAATACAATAGACCCAACACTGATCAGAATTAGGTTACATTATATGGTCCAACCAAATATACCTGCTGCACATGCTTAACACACAGAGGAAAAAAAGATAGCACATTGATGTTCAAGTGATCAAGGTTGTGTCCTCAGTCGTTCCCTCTACACACTATACACGAATGACTATTATAGCCCCTCACCCACTAACATCACATACTTTAAAATAAAGAATGATAGTGCAGCCATTCTCTGACTGCTCAATGGCAATAACTCTATTACGGTCTATCAGAACACCATTTCTCATTTTACACAGTGGTGCACTGACAAGTTCTGACTAGAGCAGAGGTCCCCAAACCTTTTTTGGCCGTGCACCCCATTACGTCCTGACAGGGGACAACAGGGTAACTCGTTGTATTTGGCCGAAAATTATACATTTTTCAATATGATTATGGCAAATAGATCACAGAATGTCACTGCACTGAGAGCTGCAGCTGCTGTATACTCCCACAGCTGCTCTTCATCTCCTTGCAACAGTGTTTTACCACATTATGGTTTATGCTTATTAACACCATAAAACCGCCATTACCCTTTTTATGTCACGCACCCCCTAGAGTGCGTTTGCGCACCACAAGGTGTGCACGTACCAGTTTGGGAACCCCTGATCTAGAGTAGCCCACCAAGAAGTCACGAAGTGACTTTGGTCACTTATTGTTTTTGTGTTTTTTTCTTTCTTCTTCTTCTTCTTCTTCTCCTTCTTCTTCCGCCAAAACTTTCTGCTTGACTCTTGAAGAGGGCGGTCGCATTCTTTTTCTCTCTCCCTCCCTGTCTGTACTCCCTGCCCAGAGCGTCTCTTCTACACTGTCTCTTCGAAACCCCTGAAACTACCAAAACATGGAACTAGTCATGGAATTAGTGTGCTGGTCTCTGTACGTGATAGACAACATTTTTTCATGTAAATTGGGTTCTGGAGAGCCCGCTCAGCCTCAATACCCTGATGGATCTTCCCCCGCAAGTTATACCCAAGACTACAAGACTTGGCGTGTAATGTGCTTGGAGATTATCAGCGTAGAAGAGGTATATCTATTTGGATTTACAGGATTTCTGCTGATCGGGCTGTGCATTGGTCTTGTATACCGAAGAATTGGAAAAGTGGCAGCGCTGAACGGAGCCCCTATGCTGCCTGCCGTGGACGAGCTGGGCAGGGCACTTGGGGAGACACGATCTTGGAACAGGTCAGCGCCCTGCAGAGAGCCATGATGGACAGAGAGCCATAACGGACAGAAAGGAGAAATAGCCATATTTCCATATTATAGCAATATAGCCATATTATAGCAATATTGCTATATCCCTCGCTCTAAAAATGAATCTGGATTCCCCCCCCCCCCCCCATTGACAATCTCCACAAGAAGAGACAGCGCAAGAAAATAATCCTCTGCCTCCCCCCCTACCTCAACCGCCACCCCCCCCCCCCCCCCCTCCTCCCTGACACCTGTTGTGTCATCATACTGGGCCGTGTTCGTTTCCACTGAACCCGCCATGATAACGCAGGACTTTGAGGCAACGCGCGCGACATGACCTTGGAAGATATGCCAGGAACACACTTACACAAACACATGGGAAATGAACTTTTCCACCGAACTTTTTCTCATGGACACACACGTCTTACACACAGCCGCCTGTGTTTTTCCTCCCCCCGTACAATGTAGCCTATGTACATATATAAATATACAATATATATATAATATATAAAATACATATAATAAATATAATATTGTATAACCATATCATAATTATTATTATTACCCTTAGGGATGACCCTTTCGATGGTATGCGTAGGAGAGCTTTTTTGTGCTATTACTATACAATGATAATTGTAGGCTCCTGTGTAGTAATAATGGACAGACACTTACCCTACCCCCTTAGACAGCACTTTTTAGACTTAGATAGCATTTGATACAGACTTATAGCATGTTATGTAGACAGCACAATAATTGCATTGTATGTAGTCATAGCACTTCATAGTATATATGTACAGCATAGTATAGTATATATGTATAGTTTATATGTACAGTGTCATTATATAGATATGTTCTAGCTACGTTCTTAGCTTACGCATGTTTCTTGATAAATGCTTTTATATATGTGATGTATTCCC
The DNA here is from genome assembly GCF_951216825.1 of Electrona antarctica. Lineage (NCBI taxonomy): Eukaryota > Metazoa > Chordata > Actinopteri > Myctophiformes > Myctophidae > Electrona > Electrona antarctica. The sequence continues at coordinate 3,768,788 of NW_027637034.1, read as the reverse complement.
ATGCTTTTGTTCTTGCTAAATGTAAGTCGCTCTGGATTAAGAGCGTCTGCTAAATGCCTAAATTGTAAATTGTAAATTGTAATTGAAGGGGAGGGACAGCTCAGCAATCAGGATCATTATAGGCAATTAGACAGACCAATTTACAAACACATAGCTGTAAAGGCCAAAGCCACCATAAACAGACTGAGGGAAAAGAAGCACATAAACGCCAAACAACAACAACTTTTGCCAAAAATCCACTGATTCATGGACAATACCATATGAAATACCACTGGGGAGACCAATCGTGTCTGACTGTGACAGTGAGACCTATCAGACAGCAGAGTATATTGAACACTTCCTGAACCCACTGTCAATAAGACACCCCAGTTTTATAAAAGACACTTACGATTTTGTTGACAAAATCAAAGCAATAATAGTACCAAAAGAGGCTTTTCTGTTTTCGATAGATATAGACAGCCTCTACACAAACATTGAGACGACAGCAGGGCTACAAGCAGTCAAGGAAGTTTTCAGTAAATACCCAGACACAAATCGACCAGAGGAGGAATTACTCCAATTGTTAGACTTAAATCTAACCCAGAATGATTTTTCCTTCAATAACAAGTTCTTGTTATGGTCTGGCTCCCCGCCTGTCCATCTTTCCACTTCGGCCACTCCCCCCTCCCATTGCTTCTACAGCCCCCTACACACACCTGTCTCCAACTGCCTCATCAGCCCAACTGTTCCCTTCTCACTACTCACCTGTGCCAACTTCCCCTATCAAGCCTCCACCTATAAGACTGGACTCATTCTGCTCATTCTTTGCTAGAGTAGAATCTAATGTTGGTGTGTTTTCCGGACTCCTGCTTTTCAGTAGATCTTTCCCCAGTGTTCCTCAGGTTTGATCTTCTGCTTGTTTTTTGGACTTTGTTACGACTTGCCCCTTTGTTTGCCTTTTGGACGGATATTATGGATATTGTGGTTTTTGATCTGCATATGGATATTATAATATATATATATATTACCTGCCTGCTTCAGTTTATGTAAGCCTTCCCCTTAAGTTTTGTCACTATTAAACTCTTGCAAAGAACTCTGCCTGTGTTGCCTGCATTTGGGTTCTACTTGGACACGCACCATAACAGTATACTCTAGCCAGAATGAACCCAGCAGAGCGACAGCTTTTTCAGAGGAAAGTGGCAGAGTTTGATCGGGTGGTTGCTCGCTTCATGTCTTCTACACCCGACCATTATGCAAAACTTAAATTAGAGATTTCGACACAGCAGCAGTGGTTCAGTGAAAGGCCATGGGTGAGTCATTTTGTTCCCCACCTTGATATTGTCAAAGGAAGGCTCAGAGACTTTAAATGGTGCATTTATATAGCGCCTTTATCCAAGGCACTTTACAGAAATTGTGCATTACATTCACCCATTCACACACACATACATACACCGATGGCAGCGGAAACCATGCAAGGCACCAACTAGCACATCGGGAGCAATTAGGGGTTCAGTGTCTTGCTCAAGGACACTTCGACAGTAACTCTGCGGGAGCCCGGGTTCGAACTGGCAACCTTACGGTTACCATCCAGGCACTCTACCCCTGAGCCACCGCCGCCCCTATGCAGTCTAGTTCTGTTCGTGTTGGTTCCCAGCCAGCTCAGCAGTCACTTAGGCTTGGTTTTGTGGCCCTTCAGCCTGCCTGTCATGAGCCCCCTAAGCAGCTACGTACTCACCCTGTTTCTGTTCATCAGGAGCCCAGGCCTGCTAGCCCCCAATTGACTAGCAACCAGCCTGCTAGCACCCATCCTCCATCTCCAGCTATTGCCTGCCTCAATCCTGTTGATTCAGCACAACTGCCCAAAATCCTTTTTATGGCACCCGCCCCGTAGTTTCAACAAGCGGGGAGGTGTCCCCCTGGGTCGCCTGGCCACCAAGCCAGCCCAGCCAGCCTGTCCTGACAGTGTGGGGAACCGTGGGCATGCCAGGAGAAGGTGTGGTCGCCATGGCTCCCTATACCACCATGAGTCACCGCTGCAGCTCTCCTCCTCCGAGGTCTCACCGCTGCAGCTCTCCTCCTCTGAGGTCTCACCGCTGCAGCTCTCCTCCTCCGAGGTCTCACCGCTGCAGCTCTCCTCCTCCGAGGTCTCACCGCTGCAGCTCTCCTCCTCTGAGGTCTCGCCGCTGCAGCTCTCCTCCAAGGTTTCGCCGCTGTAGCTGTCCTCTGAGGCCTCGCTGCTGCAGCTCTCCTCTGAGGCCTCGCTGCTGCAGCTCTCCTCTGAGGTCTCACCGCTGCAGCTCTCCTCCGTGGTTTCGCCGCTGCAGCTCTCCTCCGAGGCTTCTCCGCTGCAGCTCTCCTCCGAGGTTTCGCCGCTGCAGCCCTCCTCCGAGCTTTCACCGCTGCAGCCCTCCTCCGAGGTTTCACCGCTGCAGCTCTCCTCCGAGGCTTCTCCGCTGCAGCTCTCCTCCGAGGTTTCGCCGCTGCAGCTCTCCTCCGAGGTTTCACCGCTGCAGCTCTCCTCCGAGGTTTCGCCGCTGCAGCTCTCCTCCGAGGCTTCTCCGCTGCAGCTCTCCTCCGAGGTTTCGGCGCTGCAGCTCTCCTCTGAAGTATCGCCGCTGCAGCTCTCCTCCGAAGTATCGCCACTGCACTCTGTCCGCAGCCTTGTGTCCAGAGCCGGCAGCATCCCCTGTGGTGTTCCCATTAGAACCAGCTGCACCACCTGTGGCGCCGCCTCCAGCTGCAGCGTTCCTGGCGTCGCCTCCAGAGTGTGCAGCGACGTTGGTCCAAGGATCTTCATCCTGGGCGGCATGGTGGTATAGGGAGCCATGGCGACTCTGGATGGTGCCTCAGCTGTCTCATCTCGGCCTCCTGGCCATCCTCCAGATGACTCCTCCGCCCTCTCGTCTTGGCCTCCCGGCCGCCCTCCAGACTGTGCCTCCTCTGTCTCGTCTCTACCCCCAGGCCGCCCACCAGATGTCTCCTGCTCAGTCCTGGTCCACCCTCCAGGCCGTCCGCCTGAGGTTAAGGATAGTCAAATCACAACTACTAAGATTTCATCTTAGTAGTTCTGCACGCAAGGAAGTGATTTCAAAATAGCCTGTAAAACGCTATGTAATGCTCTCAGACTACGAGGTTACACCAGGACATTCCTTCGGAAAGCTCACAATACCTTCTTAGATGTAAGAGTGCGGGATCAAGGCCCAAAATTGGCCCTGATAACCAGTTATTCAACACAGAGCAGACTAGCCAACAACAGATTAAAAAGGAATTTTGAGAACCGAACAGATGATCTCCTAAAGGAATATAAAATTATATCGGCCTACAGAAAAAATAAAAATCTTAAAGACTATCTGGTACACAGCAAGCTAAAAGGAATCAACACACCAGCACGCCAGAGACCAGAATACTTCAAACCCAAACAAATAGTTAAAAATAGAACTACAAAACGTGTGTTGGAGATTAAACAACAGATAACAGGCAGCACCAGCAACTGTATTTATTTAATCACATGTGAAAAATGTGGCTTACAATATGTCGGAGAAACGAGTAAAACAATAGCTGCAAGGCTGAGACAACACAGATACAATATTAACAATGCAAAAAAGACAACTACAAGGATTGTTAAACATTACATGGCACATGGCATTGAAGCTCTAAAAGTGTCTGGACTTCAACACAATCCCAACTGGACAGTAGGACAAAGACGTTTTAATGAAAAACAGTGGATCAAGAACCTCAACATGGATTTTCCTGGAGGTTTAAACATGCCAAAATATTAGACAAGTTGTTTTGATTTTGTACCAAAACTCCACAGCCACATAGATGCTAAACAAAGCCAACACTCAATGGAAATCAGACTTTGAATAGGGGACACATTAGCACATTCCACACCAAACCAACCTGGGACAAGAAGCAAGAGGTGTCACTGACACCAAATGGGCCATTAGACACCGGGCCCAGGAAACAAAAGAGAAACGCATGACAGGGACACCTTGAAATATAAATGTTAATTAGAAGAGCCTGGGGTCTTTTCTTTTTTAAATGGAAACAGTAAAAACTCAAATAACAAAAAAATATATCTAGTTTTTAAGAATAGACCAAATATGTAAACCTAAATTCCAACGCTAAACCTAAACCTCACAGGAAGCCACGAGCTAGTCATAAAACCTGCCACTGTGTCACGGTCGACAGTGAGTGAACCCAAATGCAGAACACAGACAAGGAGATGTAGATAAAGTGAACCAAAGTGTATTTATTCACTATCAAACTGAGGTACAAGCTACATGAGCCGAATAATAACTTGGAATAGAATTTCACCAAAGCAGGAGAATGCACAAAGTCCAAAGTAGCAAGGAACATGAGTTGTCGAAGAGCTTGTAGATCTGCTGATCTCTTCTGTCCAGGTTGAAGCTGCATGGGAGGCTGCCAGGCTGACTGTGGAAGAGATCAGGTGTTACTAAAAGTCAAGAAGAAACTTGGTCATAAACTAAACTAAGAGCTGTAGAACTGACCTAGTACTAGCTGCACCAGCATGTGCACTAGCTGAGAATATGACTGAGCACAGAGTGTAGTCACAGCCAGGTTTAAGTAGCCAGCCAGGTGATTGCAGGATGGAGAACAGCCAGGTGATTGCCAGGACACGCCTCCCCACAAGCAGAGTGCAGCTACAACCTGAAAGGAAACCAAGCAGAGAGCATAGATTGATTGATTGATTGATTGAAGAATTTATTAACAGTTTGCAGAATTACAGTACATTTCAAGCACAAACTCAATACAAAGGCTGTTAACTGTGAGTGGACGACCCAATTAAGCATTACACTTGTTTCCAATAGGGTCCACCATGTTCAAATCATCAAAACATTTAGAGACGTACAATAGAGAGACAAGACAAGCCAGCTGCCATGACACACTGGCTAAATGAGGAGCCATGGGGTGAATTAACCCTAAACAAAGCCCAATAAGGCTAAATAAACCAAAGTTCCTAAAACAATAGGGTAAACTTAAACTCAGGGCTAAACTGGAGAAAATCTAAGAGTGGTTAGATCAGGCTTCCTTCAAATACATGGCGAATGCACTCATTCCTTGCACTGTACTTACATAATTTGTTGCGACATTCGGTCGCAACATATGACCGCAACATCAGTAGAGCTCTTGCCTTCGGACCACATGGTTTTGTGTTCAAATCCGGGTACTGTCAACTCAGCTTGTCAGTCGTATTTGTGCATATTGTTCTTATTGCGTATTGTCTTCTGCTTGCAGCTATATTGTTTTGATTGTTTTGGTCCACTTTTGCTTTGGCAATGTTAAATGTACATTTTCTCGTGCCAATAAAGCTCTTTTGAATTGAATTTAATTCATTAAATCACACACAACACACAATAACCAAGAAATCTATAATAATAACCATGACAACCACAATAATACCTATTGTTCGTTTGACTCACAAGCCCGTCCTTGTATCTGTGGCGGCTGCAGCTCCCTCATCTCAAGTTCCTCTGGACCCCTATGCTCTGGACCCACTCGACACATAACCCTGAGACAGCAGAGAGGGAGCAATGCTTCCCTTAACACTTTGTTGCAATAGATCACGGTGAGCACGTTAGCTGACGGAGTGAGCATCATCATAATTAACAGCACAAGTTGGCTATGAGTTTGAGGGATCACTCCCGGGTGAATCGAATCGAATACAGACATTACCATCCACGAAAACAGAGGTAACAACTGCACCAGAAACATGACGAGGTAGCAGGACGTGTGCAATGCTGCTCTACGGTAGCTCTGACGCAGATCCCGTGCCACCTTCCTCGCCGCTCCAAAGATCCGAAAATAGCAGGTGAAGATGCTGATGACGGCCAAAAGAAGGATGCTTCCAGGCGGACCACGAAGAAGCCACAAGTCTGTGTAGCTCAGCTCTGTGATTTGCTTCAACGTCAAAGGGTCACACATCAGCGTGTCCAATGGCCTCTCAGCAAACTCGAACTTGCAGTGAATGACCACTTGATGGTAGATGTTCAAAAGATAAACTATGGTCCAGATCACTGCCAATGCCAGGCGAATGTGACGTGTCGTGACGATCCGGGTGTAGTGGATTCCCTGGCAGATGAAAGTGTAACGTTCAGCTGCCAGTAAGGTCCAAGTCAGCTGGCACGCTATCATAAAATTGCCAAATACAGGTACAAAACTCATGCACCATTTACTTAATATTACAGTTTTCCCCTGCACCAAACTGGGCAGCAGATGTACGGATGGAATAATGGCTATTAAAATATCACATACCGCTAGATTTGCCACAATTATGTCCTGAGGATGCCTGTGATATCTGTGTCTTAATGCCAAATAAAGCAGGCAGACATTTATTGCAACAGAGAACGTGAACAAACTCCCATAACTGATGAGGAAGACTGTTAGACGTACAATATTTACGAAAATGTCGCAAAATCCAGATTCACGCTCATCTAGGTTATCGCTAGTGTCATTGTTGCACGGCATGTCGGTGCATCAAAGGCGCTACGGTGAATATTCCCACAAGAATGAGTGGCTATAAGAATGTTATTTTATTTATATTCTTTTTTTTCAGAGGAGGAGTTATTTCCCACCAATGGTAGAGCAGCTGTGTTAGGGGTTGGACGTGAGCCTTCGCCCCCGCCGTTAGGGTTAGGGTTAGTGAGTTTACTGGGTTAGTTGTGTGTGAAAATACACGACACGTGGAATATCAGATGCATACAGTATGCTTAAGTAGTAGGGGCATATATTTAGATATGTTCGGCCCCTGTCTGTCTGTGAGCTGCTGTGCGCTCTGTGCTACTGTAAGTGGCATGCGTTGAAAAATAATCTTGACTAGGTGGTCAATGCGGTCGGCTAAAGCCTTAAACATATTCGCACAGCCATTAACACAGCATGCTGTCACTACAGTTAATGGGTGGCTGGGGCTAAATTTGATGCAATGATTGAATTGCCTTTGTCGCTGGATTTCCGGTGCATGAGTTGACGTCAATGTCAATCGCATGTGTGTCACGTTAATTGTGCAACGTGAGAGAGGAATTGGCAGCTGTGCAAGAGACCGAACAGTAACAGTAAAAATGAAACATTTCAAAACCATAAACCAGACTGTAATTATCATCATGGGAGCCTCGCAAAATTAGGATCCGTTCTCCTCAACCATTCATTTGCTCTCCTTCTGCACTAGCTGTCCTAGCTGGAATCTCCGTCTCTCTCTCTCTGTCTGTGTGTGTGTGTGTGTGTGTGTGTGTGTGTGTGTGTGTGTGTGTGTACTTTTGTTGCTGAGTTTATTTTTACTGATTTTTGAAAAGCTCAAAATTAGGTATACAGGCTGGTCAGTTCCATTATGCCTGAACTAAAAAAAAAAGTCCCCCCCACTCAAGCCTAAAATATGTTTTGGACAAAAATATGTTTTTTGACTTGTCATTCACTTTTATGGATACAATTAATCATTGTAAACCCTGTTTCTAAATAGGCTACACGTCTGCACTCTGCATGTTTTGTAGTGTGCACATGCACGCAAATGCTTGTGCATGTGGGCGTCCCCCCCACTTCTAAAACTAGCACTACACTGCCTGCACGTGCTCCACATGATCACAGAGTGGTTTGCCCAATGCACTTCCATAAGTCATCTCCTCAACCCTGCTAGTTAGTTAGGTAAAGTTAGCTTAAGTTGTGGCAAATCTGCAAAACAAATGCTTACCACTAGCTTTCTTCACAGATGTGTTCATAAAGGTGTCTACTATCACAGAAAAAAATGTTCCAACCCAACTCCCTTGGGAAACTTTGTGACAGCTGCTGAAAGTTGGGGTACCATTATCAACCAATATAAGGCAAATAATTCCAAATTTCATTATACTTTAAGTAGCATGTGACATATCAAACTAGGGGGTTTTCATGATGGTAAATCCTTTCCAAGCATTAGTTTTGCACGAAAAACACTCCTTGGGTTAAATTCGGCCATAGCCACTTGCCCAAATGTGCTGACCTTATCACATTTGTGATGACGGCTATGGGCATTTTTAGGCAAAGGAGTGTTTTTTGTGCAAAGCTGATGCTTGCAATGGATTCAGCATCATGAAAACCCCCTAGTTTGACATGTCACATGCTACTTAAAGTATAATGAAATTTGGATTTTCTTTTCCTTATATTGGTTGATAATGGTACCCCAACTTTCAGCAGCTGTCACAAAGTTTCCCAAGGGAGTTGGGTTGGAACAAATTTGTCTGTGATAGTAGACACCTTTATGAACACATCTGTGAAGAAAGCTAGTGGTAAGCATTTTTTTTCCAGATTAGCCATAACTTAAGCTAATTTTCCCTTATTAAGTTCCCTCATGTCGACTGCCGGTGCATGTTGTATAAGAGCATCTTCATTGGAAATTGTTAAAGGTTACCTGCCATCATCAGAGAGGACTGAACAGGAGCAAATGTCACGAAGTGTGATCTTCTGAGGTGGAAATGTTCACAGGTTTTTCAATTAGTCTGACTCTGAACTATATTTCTGTGACTATGACAGGCTTCTGAGACCAGTGGCGTGCACAGACATTTAGAGGGGCAGGTGCTCAAGTTAAAAAAAAAGGGCACCTTGTGCAGTGCGTGGAACCGGCCGGTTGCCTTAATCTATTTTGGGCGGGAACCCCTTTTGGTGTTAGCATTATGTTATGCTTTAGCTATTGAAAAATAGCAGATCTACAAGCTCATAGCGCGCCACCGAGTGGCGCGCTACGAGCTTGTAGGTCTGCTATTTTTGAAAAAGAAAAAAAAAAGAAAAAAAAAGTTTTTCTTTTTTTCAAAAGGGCACATTGCCAAAAGGGCAGGGGGTGCTCTAGCACCCCCTAGTGTCTATCTGTGCACGCCACTGCCTGAGACCTGAGGTGACTTCATCTTGGACACAATACAGCAGAGGTTTTCATATCCCTTTTCATACCACGGCCCATAATCTATTCACATTTGAGCCACTGATATTTAGCCTTCCTTTGTTGTCGTTGGATAGGATTTTGTCAAAAATGCCATGCCGTATTGGACATGTTGATCGAAATAACAATTCTTCTAGATTATCTAATTGTGTTCATGTAAATTATGTAATGCAGATGTTTAACAGCGACAATATGCAACATGCGTTTTGTTTTCCCTAAACCATATGATATTGCTTCTCAAAGTGGGGTCCGGGGACCCCCAGCAGTCTTTGAGGGGGTTGCAGGGGGTCCCCAGCAACATTTACAAATATCATAAAAATCTATTTAACCACTTTAATCATACAGTACATTGGTTATTTGAAAATAGCCAATCAGATGGGGGTCCGCAGTTAAATACATATTAATTTAGGGGTCCTTGAGTGAGTTGAGTTGAGATATGCAAACATTTGGTCTGCCTTTCAGTATTTTCAAGGCAAAAAGCGATCTTTTGTCAGCTCTCTGCCCTTCAATTACCCTACTTCAGGGCAAATACAAATACCTGGTACATCATGTCATTGCTTATAGTGAAGTGGTAACGCTAAACTCCAGTTTATTTATTTGGTTGTACTCTCTAAAGCAGTGGTATTCAATTGGCGGCCCGTGGTGGCCCCTGGAAGAATAAAAAAAAAAAAGAAGTCAGTCAATTGGCTTTGGGTGGAGAAACACCATCCCCCCCCCCCCCTAAATAATACAATTTCTCATTTATATCTTTGTGAACCACAGTTGCTCTGTGCCCAGCTGCACTCACAAAAAAAACATCTTCCCTTTTCTGTCATTTAACATAAAGTGTTCTTCTGGTGTTCTCAACTCAAAGGTCTTCAGAGCATGATCGGTGCAAACAAAAAAGGACCCACAAATATCAAATTAAGTCACTCACAGATGCATGTATACCACTTTAAATAACGTACAGAAGTCGAAGGAAACGAGCTTCCTCAGTGTTTCTGAGACATATGGGGGTGAAATCTGGTTTTAAAACATGGCAAACACATGCACGTCACACTTAGTGTGTGAAGTGTGAACGTGCTAGAATCTGTTAGGCTTTTTAACAGGTTAATAAGCCAAAAATCATCATGGCTTTATCTATATCTCTGATAGTAGGCTAATCATCACTTAGTCACTCACTATACAGTTTTTCACTATACAGTATAGAGCTTTTCTTCAGTAAAAGTCTCCCCGTCCCTCCACCTCTTAAATAAACAGAAAATACATGTTCGGGTGAGTTGACATTTGTCAACCAATCAGGAGAGCGTAACAGCTTTTGCAGTTCCAATTTTGTCTCATTTCTTTGTGTCACCACTTTCACCAATTCCACATAGTTTAATCAGTAGAATTGTTAAATAAAGATTTGAATGATGCTCTTGTCAAGTAAAGTTTTTATTAAAAGCTTTCATAGAAAAACAGGGTTAAAATACAGCTATATAATATTGCACTACTACTTTCTCTCTACAGCGGCTAGACCAAAATCAGCTTCATCAAAAATAGCAGCTCTAGAAGCTCATCACCTTGTGACGTGTTGTGAACTTGTAGATTTGCTATTTTTGAGTGGTGTAAACCACTCCTACAACTGGCTTTGTTAGTCTGTCTGTCTGTCTGTCTGTGCTCAAAAAATGAGCACGGTTGCTATGGTCACCCAGTTCACACGGGTGTGATTTCATTACGTCAGACATTACGTCAGACCACAGCTGATCAGTCTATATAAGACCTTACACCACTCAGTTCACACGGGTGTGATTTCATTACGTCAGACATTACGTCAGACCACAGCTGATCAGTCTATATAAGACCTTACACCACTCAGTTCACACGGGTGTGATTTTTGAAGAATGTCTGACTATTTTCTCAGAATGTTCACCTATTATGACTTTGACCTATTATGAGAATAATAATGCTATGGATTCACGTGGTTAAAGACTAACAATACGAATATAAGAAGATCAAAAAGACATGATATGAGCAAACAAGCAAAAACAAATGGCATATATAACAAAAATAATGACATAATGTATCTTCACGTTATTGGGTCATTTTGATTTTTTTTTTTAGCATATAATCTTTTCATTTAATGAAGGGGATGCCTGGCTTTTTGGCCAGACCCGTTGCCACCAGTAGATTGGCGTCTGGCCACTGCAAGGCTTAACAGAAGGAAGACACAGAGGTCTAAAACCCAGTTCGTCACATGTCCGACACATGCAGTTGCAACTTGCAACCAGTTGTAGCAAGTTGCAGTTGGTCTGACTCTGAATTGACCCATAGCAGTTAGGCACAATTTTGGGATAATATTGTGGTTGCAAGTTGTGACTAGTTCAATTGCGAAGTGGACTGGGCTTTAGCCTTTCATGATCAGAGCCATTCTTGAGACTATTGGGAGCTTGGGCAAAACAAATCCCATGAGGGCTTTCTGATTGACTTGAATGAGCCCTTGTGGAGCGTTAATGCTCTGAGCCCTGCTGATCACTTTGACTGTTCATCAAATGTTCCTCTGTATGTGGGGCCTTTTTAGTTTCAGCCACTGAAATACAGGGTCAGGCTAATGAACAGTGGGTTTACAGTAATAGTCGCATCGTGATGCGTTGTGAGCTTGTAGGGGCAGTACTGGCTCAGGGGTTGACCGGATGGAAACCGCGAGGTTCCCAGTTCGAACCCGGGCTCCCCCAGAGTTAGTGTCGAAGTGTCCTCGAAGTGACTCTGAACCCCTCATTGCTCCCGATGTGCAGGTTGGTGCCTTGCATGGTTTCCTCCGGCATCGGTGTGTGAATGGGTGAATGTAATGCACAATCTCTGTAAAGCGCCTTGGATAAAGGCGCTATATAAATACAAATTTACCATTTGTAGATAATCTATTTTAACCCTTGAACTACCGTTGACGGGATTGACGGATTGGATCAATAAATCCAAACCTTCCGTTGACGGAATTGACGGGCTGGTTTAATTCCCTATAATCGGGAGCTTAATGTAGCAAAATTTAGCATTTTTTGGCTAATTTGGCTAACGGCCGATGTAATCTTCCTAAAACCGGCACACGCGTGATCGCGCATGCATCGCTGCGTAAAATGCGATGTTTTGGGCTTGATTAGAGCTTAATTTGACTTAGTTATGAAAAATACGACGATAGCTTAGCATTCCGGACATCTGATAGTGTTGCACAGTAGCAAAGATACTACCGGATATTTTGATCGCAAACCGGAAGTCGTCATCGCTCACTCGCTCTATTTGGTCAGAATCGGCATAATGGTGACGTTACCGCCACCATCAGGACTGATTGTCCCAATACTTGCCCCGTCAAAATGAGATATAGTGTGTATATCGCAGATTTTTCTTTTGGCATTAAAATTATGAATTAAAAATATGAATATATGTCACAAAAGGGCTGCTATTGGGGGTGGCATTCCAAGGGTTTAACATGTTTTTAAAATCAATTAATAAAACAGCGTTTTTCATCCTACATGATCCTGCCCTCAGGGCTCTATTCTTGGTCCTCCTACATTTTCTCTTGTAGTGAGCGGTGCAACTGTTCTCTACAGTTGCACCGCGCAACTGTAGAGAACAGTTGCAACGCTCACTTCACAGGGGTGTGATTTTTATTATTACAGTAGAAGTTTACAGACCAAACTGTAAATAAAAGGTTTACATGACTTTCTGCCTCAGTCCGTATATAGCGAGCTGTATTGAATAAGCAGAGAACAGAATATGGGACAGAGTTGCACCACTCACTTCACATGGGTGTGATTTTTATTATTACTACAGTAGAAGTTTTTTTCTTATGAAAGCAGAGAGTCTTCTGTTTCATACGGTATATAGTATTTATATGTCACTATAGGCCTTATTTTGTGAATATTGAGGAGTTCACGTCCATGTCTTCTCTGAAGTTATAGCAATCAAAAGTGTAGCAATCAAAGTGTTAAGAGGCCATCCACTGCCCCAGTACCTGCACAGTAAACAATGTATTTACATCCACTTAGTCACTCAAATAAATTGACTTTGATAGAATTACAGAAAAAAACATGTCAAATGTCTCACTGTGTTGTCAGTGGTGTTCCATCCACCCACGTCCAGCTGCCCTCAGTCCTGGTCAGACCAATCCATGATCCATAAGACCCCCCAGTCCTCAATCCTCTGATGAATACCTGATTATTTGTACATGATTTAATCATCATTAATTGTATTCAATAAACTTCTTCACTATAATTGAATCATCATTAATTGTATTCAATAAACTTCTTCACTATAATCATGCACGCGCGCACGCACGCACGCACGCACGCACACACGCACACGCACACGCACACGCGCACACACACGCACACGCACACGCACACGCACACGCACTCATTCATACATTTACTCAAGTAAACATTCCTGGTATTTGTTTACTTCAGATAAGTATTTCAAGTTTGCGATAGGCCTACTTTATACTTCTACACTTCACTACTTCTCAGAGGCAAATATTGTATTTAGTTTTCATTTATGTATTTATTTTATTTATACCATTTTAATTTATTTTGTATCTTCTCTCACCTGCTATCTGTGTCTTCAGCTGGTTTACTTCACGTTGAAGCAGGTCCTTCTCCCGGTTCAGGTTGTTGTTGAGGATCTTTAGCTGGCTATAATGATGTACCAGGGTGTCGTTGGTCATGTTGTTACTGGGTGAACGATCTGCGAAGGACATGAATGTTATAATTAAACACTGTTGTTACTACTGTTCATGATGAGGTCAAGCATCTTCCTTCTATGCATGAGGAGTCCAAGCTGCTTCTTTTCACCTGACAGGGGAGAGTTTCCCCAGCCGGACGTAGTGCGTGAAAGGAACACGTTATTCCGAGCAGTTCCTTTCCCCTCCATCAGGCACCCCGGCTCGCCAAGGGGAGGTAGTTTAAAGACCAGGATTACTGCATGTTTTTTGTGAGGGTACATACCCTAGGGGACACAGGGAGAACATGCAAACTCCACACAGAAAGGCCCTTTCGCCAACCCCGCCTCGGGTATGGGCACTGATGAAGCGGAGGAGAGAACACGCCCCGAGCACCCACAGCGTCCCCAGCGGGAATCGAACCCAGGACCTTCTAGCTGTGAGGCAACAGCACTACCAACTGTGCCACGGTGCCCCTAACACCACTTTATTCATCATACTTTGCAGATGCATGCAGTAATACACACAAAAAGAAGCAATGCTAATTAAAGTCACCTGAAGTTTTTGGTTAATACTGTGGCAATCTGGAAGCCCATCGTCACAAATATGTAAAGAAATCTGAATCTGTCTTCAGAGTTTAATACTAGTAATACTGTAGTACTGTAGTGGGCCGGGGGTTACATGTCTTTGGTCTGACGGAGCATTGGTCCGATCGACAACCTACCTCAAACCCTCACCCTAACCCTAACCTCCCCCGGGGCAGCACACCTAAACCTAACCCCAACCCTCTCCCGACCCCCAGCGCACCTCGGACCAATGCTCCGTCGGATCATTGCTCCGTCGGATCATAGTATGCCTCCCCTGTAGTGGCTTTTATAGATGTCACAGCTAGGCAACAATCTCCCTGAGTGAGTGATGTGGTAGTTTAATGACATGTAATACTCACAGTGCACAGCCTGGGCTATGTTCACAGCCAGCAGTATAAGACACAGGATCCCCAGACACCCAGCAACAACTCTGAAAGGCCTTCTCCCTGTTAAGACAAAAACAAGATACGAGTAAGTGCCGTTAGCTAAACCCAACCGGACCAAAATACTTTGAAATTACCTCTAAAATACTTTTACACATAAAGTGAATCACTTCTATAACTGTCCTCGGCCTCAACTCTCCTCTGTCTCACATTCTTTGTCAAGACTGGAAAAGCATAAATATATGCATTGCAGACATCTTTCAAGGATGAGAGGCTTGAACTATTGACAAGTTAACAAATGGTAACTATCTTAATTATTACTCTCAGAGTCCTGTCTTGATTGGTTTAATCAAAATTGCACTTATCATGATTTTTAGTAAATGATGTACTTAATTCAGTCAGAGAACTCACAAATAGACATAAGATGTAATGCGAGCGTGAATGCTATTTTATCTTGGCATTCGGGGCTTTGCTTCAGTCTCTCTCTCTCTCTCTCTCTCTCTCTCTCTCTCTCTCTCTCTCTCTCTCTCTCTCTCTCTCTCTCTCTCTCTCTCTCTCTCTCTCTCTCTCTCTCTCTCTCTCTCTCTCTCTCTCTCTCTCTCTCTCTCTCTCGCACACGCAAACATACATACTGTGGGAGAAGGAGGGAGGGAGATCAGTTAAAATTAGGGCCGGGACTTTAACGCGTTAATTGAGATTAATTAACTACAGAAAAATGAACGCATTTTAATCGCAATTTAATATTTTTTTCACCGCGGAACGTTGTCACTGGACAGTTTTCAGACGGACCGGCCGACCCACCCAGTGCACAGTAGTTAGGACTCAGGAGGAGTTCTATGGTACTTAATTTGATCCTTTCCTCTCACACCCACGGAAGTGCAGGCTGTGCAGCCCCTCGTTTTTAGCACAAAAAAAGATGTGAAAGCCTACTTTTCTAACACTATGGATCAGCGCTAACGTTATTCCAACTACCAGTAGCAATTCAAGGACCCGACCAGATGACATGGTTTCTAACTAAACGGTTATGGCCAAACTACTGTATGTCCACGGAAGAAACACAGAGGTGCTTTCTTATGGTCATGTCACATATTTGCTGCACCAAGCCCCCCCCCCCCCCAACCCTGTGGAATACATTCCCCAAACTCTCAGAGACATGCCCCCACCATCCAAACCTTCAATATTGCTTTCCCCAGCTATTTAATTCCTTAGTGTTTTTCCCCTAATAAAGTTGTTTTTGATTTATTTTGTAAAGCATTTTTGGGTACTCAGAAAAGCTCTATATAAATTATTAAATTTGAGATATTATTACCCCTATTATTACTACAAAAACAATGTTTTATTGCTTAAACTTATGTATTCACTATTCATTGATTCACTAGTATACCAAAATCCATTTGAAAAAATAGCTTTCTCACTGTTCTCGGGTCAAATAATGATATGCGATTAAAATGTGATTAATCAAGATTAATTAACTACAAAGCCTCTGATTAAAATTAAAATTAAATTTAAATTAATTAATTAAAATTTTTAATCGAGTCCCAGCTGTAGTTAAAATCTTTCAACCTATGGTTTAAAATAAATTAAAAGGTTTAAACGTGTTTGTATTGGTGATTTTTAGTCTTAGTAATATCTCTTACCAGACAGCTTCTTCTTGGTCCGTAGATCTCCATATACGGCATCGTCTTTCTTTTGCAGATCAAGACTCTCATAATGTCCTTCTTCAGACATTTCTACATTAGTTCTTCTTGCAGTGACGGTGGTTTCATTCTCGTAGTCTGTATCGTCTTGGTCTCCGTCTTGGACCTCAATGTTTTCAGAATGCCTCGCTACAGCCATCTGTACCTTTATGACTTAAATTTTTCCTGCATGTTTTTGACCTCTTCACAACACACTGAAGATATATATATACTATCTTCACTGCCCTAAACGATGACAGCGCTGTTATTTTGACACACTGTATGCACCAATGACACTTCTCCTTTACTCGGTTCAATGGAATTCTAAATATCTACAGAAAGAAGAAGTTGGATGTGCAGCCACAGTTCCCCAGCTATCATGTCATGATCTCTTTAAAGTTACACAACACACAACTGTCCAGTTTTAAGAACACCAACACCAACAATCTTAAATAAAAGTTCAATGACAAATAAGGACACATTTTATTGAGCCGACAGGTTTTAGTCAAAATGACACAAAAAATATATACAGGTGCGTCCGGTTTGTGTGTGTTGGTTCCAGGGCCGGACTGGGTAAAACATACGGCCCTGACGTTTTAGCCTCTAGACCGACCCACCACAACCAGCACGCAGAGAGCAGATACTCTTCCTCCTCGCTCGGTCGAGGCCTAATTCCACCACTTGTACTGAAAAACATCCGGCCTAACAGGAGGTCTGACTTAAGGGCAGCCCCTGTAACATCTGCCCATGTTTTCCTCATAGTCAACCAACCACCAAATGAAATGAAATGAAATTATTACTATATTTACCCAGGGTATCTGGGATAAGCTCAAGAACTTGTTTCCAGCCAGGCCCTGCTCATAGAACATTTCATCGTAGTGGTTCAATGCCTTGTTCAAGGGCACTTCAGCGGTGGTAATTTTAACGTGTCGGACCGCTGATTCGAACTGGCGACCTTCCGGTATCAAGACCGCTCCGCAATCCGTTCGGCCACCGCTGCCACCACCAGTAGTTTAACTAGCAGCTTCATGAAGTGTCTTGTTCTGTCAGGTGGGTGACTGAAGTGTGACCCATTGCCAGTTCTATGTCTAGGGGGTGTAGTTCTGTTCCGTGGCCACTATGGTGCTGCTTCTATCCTGTGGAAGGTCTGACAGCTCAGCTTCAACTAAGAGACTAGAGAGGAAAGAGGATGAGGAGAGGAGATTAATGGAGATATAGAGGTGTGTGTTTGTGCATGAGTCATGAGTGACACATAATAAAGTTCAATCAGACAACTCACGAATAGATTTAACCAATATTTATTATAGAATGAGAATACAAGTGTGCATATGATATTTGACTTGGCGTTCGGCTCTGCTGCATTTTCTCCCTGCTCTGCACTATTGAACACCAACATAAAACATTAAGAGCAGGGAGATAGATATACAATAAACCCCCATGGGGAGCATACATAGCAGAGCCCACCGGTGGTGCTGGGGTGGTGGTGCGAGCAAACATAACATACAACTAAGAACCATATGCAGAGGAAGGCAGGAAGAGCATGCAGTCTAGTGAGCTTAAGTATAGCAATTGGTCAGCTGACTGCCACATCAGCGAATGACGTGTGGGACTTGCACACACTTATACACCCACATAGTAATGCAGCATGTTAACCCCTTATAGTATAGTATGCGCCTTTGAGCATGACATGAACCCCCTCAAGTATGTCTGACTGACTTCATTTAAATTAAGTGTTAATTAATTTGAGTTATATTAAAGCATTTATTGTGGTTTATATAACTGGAGTTCAGATGTTCAGATGAATTGAATATGAAGGAACCCAATGGAAACAATTAAGCCATAGTGCTTGGCTTATAATTATAAATCCTCTTAGCAGACCTTGTACTGAACTGTACTTTCTTCATTTCTTGTGCTCTTTTCTGCAAACTGTTAATAAAGTAATCAATCAATCAATCAATCAATCAATCAATCAATCAATCAATCAATCAATCAATCAATCAGAAGAGATATCATGTCAACAGTATTTTGTGAAATGAAAGCCTGCAGAGGGAAGGGAAGGCCAGCTTTGAGAGAGGATGTGGTTTAAAAGTGACTTGACTAAAACAACACAGAATTAAATGTCATCATTGTACACATGGTTAGTGCTTTATTAATTAGCTCTGTTATGTCCGTCATGACAGAAAACAATGTTTTCACCTTTACCAACGCTAGAAGTTTGGTGCCTTTATAAGTGTCTGGTAACTGTGGAACAATGTTACGTTTAAATGTAAAGTTACCCAAAGCTTCTCTGAATACAGAACACATGTATTGTAGTGTGCACTGCAGCCCCAGTGGGATGTAAAAGCCTGTACAGTAGGCCATCCAGACATTAAGGTCACATTCCCACCTAATACTTCGGTAGACTCGATGCGAATGGGCGGAGAAATTGGGATTCTTGCATATTTAATTTGCTGCGGTTTGCCTTCACACTGTCATCCGCAGCAATTGGAAACACAGCAGGGGGGACATTTATCAATGTGTTCCATTCATAAACTATAGCCTACACAGTGAAATATATGGTGATAAAATTATAGTCTTAACGTGCATGTGTCGTGCCGTCTGCATGGGACTGGACCCCCCCCCCATCCCTCCCCCCCTCTGTCTCTCTCTCTCTCTCTCTATAAGCACGCAGCCACGCACTGTTCTTTTGGGCATGGAGGCACAGCACTGAGCGCACTGATATAACAGACAGCAGCGCAAAATGTTTACAAGTTAGTGACAGCACTCCATGTTTACGGCACGCACAGACAGACAGACAGACAGAATATTCTGTAGGCTATAATACACTGCAGTGTTTTTATGTGTTTCCTTAAGCAATTGACTAATGTACTCGTCCTCATTTCGATCAGGGCTTCAGTCTCCTCATTCGACCACGTCTATCCACGGTAACGGGACATCTTTGCGCTGCGTAAAATATGCCTTCTCCGTCTCCAACTGTGTTCAGCTCCTCACCCGCCACATTGTTTGCTTCATTTCCTTTATTTACTGCGGATTGCATTCACACCTGCACCGAATCGTAATCAAGTGCGATTGGAAGCGAAGCGAAACCCCCGTTTTTGCTCGGAGTAGAATGCGGTTCTTTGATACGCATTAGGATTCGAATGAGCCTTCACACCTGCCAAACGAAGTGCACTTTCTGACAATGCGCAGCAGGATTCGTTTTAATCGCAGCAAAGCTTTCTGGTGTGAATGTCACCTAAGATGTGATCATGAGTCTCACCCTCTCTGAGTTTCCATGTGAGGTAGACAGTCAGCTGTACCAGCAGGAGGCAGACAGACAGAAACAGCAGCAGGACTAACAGACAGACAGGCAGAGAGCTGTCTGTCTGACTGTCTATCTGTCTGTATCTGTCAAATGTATATGGCGCATATATATCCAAATATGCATATATTATGATACTATATGATATCATTTTAATTTACACAATTTTGTCGCAAATTGTGGGCGGGGATATACGATATTCTGTGTATGTGTATCTATTATATGTAATATTTCTAGTGTTACAGTGTGTTCAGATTGCTATCCGTCAAACGTTGTATATTATAAAATAATGAAATGTGACCATGTTGTTCAAAAATAAATCAAAAACATCAGAATTCATGATAGGGTAATATTTTGCCCCAGCATTTCCAGTGGCATATCAGTAACTCTTTGTACTCCACTAGGCCCAGTACCTCAACCCTCCCTCTCTCTCTCTCTCCCCCTCTCTCTCTCTCCCCCCCCTCTCTCTCTCTCTCTCTCTCTCTCTCTGTGTATGAACTTTACCCTTTATTTGTACATTCTGTTAGAATACACACTCAAACACATAAACCACACTGGCTTGTGTAGCTAGAGCTCTTGAAAAGTCATACTGGGCAGCATGCATGTCCTCCCTTTCCATACCAGACATAGTATACTGTATGTAGACACTGCCATGCTTTATGGGCACAGCTGGTACAACCGTAGTAGTCACATATTTCAATATGTCATGAGTTTTGGTGATGCTAGCTTTGACAGGAATTGAAATGAAAGCTCACAGATGGTCTCACCAAAGTCCACTTTGGTGGTTTCTTCATGACACATTCTAGATCTAGAATTACTGTCAACTTAAGCCTTTCAAGTATGATACAAAATACATTATCTTTTAACCATGCTCTAAACAAACACTTGTTACAGCTGACCACATGACCGGAATGCTTTTCTTATTATGTTGTATTTCATTTTATAGAATGTATTGTAATTATGTATTTATGTATGCATTTTATATGGACCCCAGGAAGATTAGCAGTCAACCAGCTAATGGGGATCCATTCAATAAACAATAATTAAATGATGTCACTCGCAAATAAGCATGTAAACAATTTTCACAGCAGCAGAAGGAAACAGCAGTAGAGCTGCCTCATTGTTCATGAGACATGTGGGAAGTCTATAGTTTTAGAGCAGATCTGTCTTATCCCTAAAATTTCGAGTGAACTTTGATCTGCTCAAGTAGGCAAACTTTGTGATTAGACGATGTGTGTGTGTGTGTGTGTGTGTGTGTGTGTGTGTGTGTGTGTGTGTGTGTGTGTTAGAGTGTGTGTGTGTGTGTGTGTGTGTGTGTGTGTGTTAGAGTGTGTGTGTGTGTGTGTGTGTGTGTGTGTGTGTGTGTGTGTGTGTGTGTGTGTGTGTGTGTGTGTGTGTGTGTGTGTGTGTGTGTGTGTGTGTGTGTGTGTGTGTGTGTGGCCTTCTATGGGCTGGCCTGCAGTACACCGTTCTAACGGACCAGAAGTGGGGCCGCTGTCTCATTTGGGGGCGTGACATTTGTAGTCCAATTGACTCGGGACTCTTCCCCCACCAAGTCCCCCTCCTCAAGTCAGTCACTACAATGCAATTTAATACGATTAGTTTGTGCCGTGAAAAAACAGCTATCCTCTGTGTGTGTGTGTGTGTGTGTGTGTGTGTGTGTGTGTGTCCAGGTTATAATAGTTTTGGGTTTTTCATTATAGTTTATTTTAGTTCGTTTTGACATTTTATTTTCTAAATTAGTTAGTTTTAGTTAGTTTTTAGAGCGGGTTTGCTAGTTTTTATTTAGTTTTTATTTTGGTGAAAATGCTTAGTTTTAGTTTAGTTTTAGTTTTCTTTTTTCGTACTTTGGTTTATTTGTGAGGTATACGATTCAAAAAGCTCAGAGTATTATGTAATAAAAACTCAAAAGATACCATTTAAAAATATAAACTCGGCAATAGAAGTTCGAAAACGTAACTTTGGTCCATTATTTCTCCCCTTTTATAATACCAATTGGAATTATGTTTTATATAATTTTAATCGTTGATCGTTGTCACCTGTACAACGAGGTATAGATTGTAAGGATCGGGCATTCGTGGAATGAGCAATACTGCTAAACGTACGGTAGCTCCTCCAAAATATGGCAAATGGTTGGTATTCAACCCTTGCTTTAAGATGCTTAGTGGATTGGATGATTGCACTCTGCCATAGTAATAAGGAAAAAACAACACCTTTTTTACACTCAGTGTTATGGAACTCAGTAGTAGTGGGTAGAATATCCAAAATCAGCCGCACCTCCTCCTCATCCTGGTCACCAACCTAGACACATTTTGTGTGGGATAGCATCCCATTCCTCAACCAGGTTTTGTTGCAAGTTAGTTAGTTAGTTTCATGTATTGTCCATGTGTGGAAATTTGTCTTCGGTCTCAACAACAGTAAAAACAAACAGCAACAACAACAGCAAAAATGCAGGTCCACAGTGGCAAATACATTAAAAAACAAATCTAGCGAGACATGGTATCATTTAGTGCCTTGGTATGAATGAAAGGTTTTTTGAGCAAGGAGAAGGAGGCCGAAACGTTGTATATGTTTTTTTTCTGCTCTGGTAATTAAAGTTTTTTTGGGAGCTTTTAAGACGGTGTGAAACTTTCTCCTTTTTCAGTTTATTCTTTTTGTTCGAGCTTCCGTTGAATTTACTGGGATGTGCGTGTACCTCCTGACCACTAAGGTTTTGTTTCTGTGTGTATGTGCTTGTGTATTATATTTGTTGTACTGTGTGTCCATGTCATGTATGTCAAATGTAAATGTTCTTATTTGTATACAGGGCGCCATTGAAAAAGAGACCCTGGTCTCAATTGGATTCCCCTGAAATAAAGGTTACAAACAAACTAAGGTGTTTTGAGCACCCATCCATTAGCTGTTTTTGGATGATATGAAGATGGAGAAGAAAAAAACTAAAACATACGACCTAATGGATGCATTAGGTGAATAACACCTAATGCTAATTCATCTAGCTAATGGATGAACAACATCCTCTCAAGAAAGCCAAGACCCAGAAATAGCTAAAACTTGATAGTTTGTAATAGAGGAAATGCACTCAGAGCTATATGTTGATGTGCCACTGACGCAAGCTTGCTCACTCGCTCCATTACTAACATTGTCCAATTTGTCCCCAACACTAACCGCACGCAATGCCACGTGTCTGACCCATGTGGCATCAGAATTATGAGTGGATCTCCTTTTCTCTATGGCTCAAAACAGCTGGAATGACAAAATATTGTTCTATAAGCCTTCTATGGTAAGTAGCTACAATACACTACTGTGTGACATTCTATATTCAATACTTAATGAATCAATTAGCAGCTTATTCTCAATTTCATATATTTATTTACTTTTTTGAACAGTGTGTGTGGCGATTTTTACTGACTGGAGCCAAATTGTTTTCCATATAGCTTTGATTGATGATTATTCATTAAGAACAGCACATTACTGCATTTATTTTAGACTGTATTGGCCTATAGAATACAATAACACTATTTGTCATTCCTGATGCTTTGAGGAGTAGAGATATTAGGCCTGCCTGAGAATCATAGATTCCACATGAATATGAAGTCCCTGGGTAAAAACATGGTATCAAATAAGTATTCCCTTATTGTCTCCACCAGGCCAAAAGGCATGGCGTAGAGATATTAGGCCTGCCTGAGAATCATAGATTCCACATGAATATGAAGTCCCTGGGTAAAAACATGGTATCAAATAAGTATTCCCTTATTGTCTCCACCAGGCCAAAAGGCATGGAGTAGAGATATTAGGCCTGCCTGAGAATCATAGATTCCACATGAATATGAAGTCCCTGGGTAAAAACATGGTATCAAATAAGTATTCCCTTATTGTCTCCACCAGGCCAAAAGGCATGGAGTAGAGATATTAGGCCTGCCTGAGAATCATAGATTCCACATGAATATGAAGTCCCTGGGTAAAAACATGGTATCAAATAAGTATTCCCTTATTGTCTCCACCAGGCCAAAAGGCATGGAGTAGAGATAGTAGGCCTGCCTGAGAATCATAGATTCCACATGAATATGAAGTCCCTGGGTAAAAACATGGTATCAAATAAGTATTCCCTTGTTGTCTCCACCAGGCCAAAAGGCATGGAGTAGAGATATTAGGCCTGCCTGAGAATCATAGATTCCACATGAATATGAAGTCCCTGGGTAAAAACATGGTATCAAATAAGTATTCCCTTATTGTCTCCACCAGGCCAAAAGGCATGGCCGAGACTAGGTTTGGAACCTGTCCGTCCGTCTGTCCATCCGTCCGTCTGTCATCCATTGTTGCGGTCGTTCTATAGTCATTAAACAAAACGGGTCTTTCAGATTTTTCATATTCCATCCTGATTGGCTAAGATTGGCTTCCAGCTCAAAATAACCTGTACCTGATCTGAACTGTGCTCTGAGGAGCACTTTTTTCTAGTTAGGCAGTAATTGTGTTGTATTTGTAAGCATTTTACAGTATTTATAGATCAGAATTAGAAGTGACTCAGGAAAAAAAACTAAAACTTGATATTTCTGCTTTTCTTTTTTCTTTCTTTTTTGTTTTACTTAATTTTTATTTGCAGGTAAACAAAAGTACAGTCACAGTTCGTATGATGTTCGTATACATCATTAATAAGCAACGTATTCCAGTCCATTCATGAGTGCATTGTTATCATCAGTGTTGTCCTGTTGATTTCTATATTCAGTCCATTTCTCCCATTTTTCAGTGAATAACTCCTCTTGTAGTCTCAATGTATGAGTTAGTTTCTCCATTACAAATATCTCCTCCACAATGCTCAGCCACTGCTCACAAACTGGAGTTTCTGGTTTGTACCATAGCCTAAAAGCCTAAGAGCCCTATTTTATCATATTTTTCTGGTTGCTTTGTGTATAGGGCTCCATACCTGTAGACACTCAAATATGATTTAAATCTCAAGTTGGAAAACGGTGCAGGATTACCTTGGCACTCGCTTTTTCAGAGAAGGTGCATGGCGCAGGAACATGTCTACACTTTGTTGGTGCAGAACGTTTGACTTTTGCAGTCAAAGTAAATAGTTTGAAGATATACTGTAGTTGGATACTTTTTGCTATGTCTGATAAGGCCTTATATTATTTAAAAGGCTGCTGATTCACAATAGAACTAAATATTGTAATAATATTTTACAATAACAGTGACCATCCATTTCATGAAGAGGACATGTTAAAGATATGAAAAAACAATGTCTCGTTTAGTTCTACCCCGAGCAGGGGTATAACCTTTGGGCTTTGGGCATGGATCAATTTCATGACTTTTGCAGTAAAAGTAAAACTTGGGACCATCCATTTCATGAAGGGGACAACCTAAAGATATGAAAAAACTATGTCCTGTTTTGTTCTACCACGGGTAGGGGTATATATTTAACAACGAAGGCTCTTATTGAGTGTTTGTTCCTGCACTACAAGTGTTCAAATGGGCTGAGGTCTGGACTCTCCACTCCCAAATTCTGGAGGTAATCTGTGATGATCCTGGCTCTGTGGGGGGGCGAGCGTCCCTGATTCTGAAGATGGGATCGCCACTGGCTCCAGAGATTGCCTTTAATGATGACAGTTCTGTCTTGCCTGTGAGAGAGATACTGACCCATACCTTACCAAGCTGAGTTCCCTAACACAGAGTGTAAAATTGACAAATATGTTTTTTTTCCTTTATTACTGTATGAGAGTGCAATCATCCAATCCACTAAGCAACTCAAAGCAAAGGGTATTTTGTCTATAATTTCAGTTAGTTTTAGTTATGTATTTTGTCTATAATTTCAGTTAGTTTTAGTTAGTTTTGTGAACACACAATACAGTTTCAGTTTAGTTATCGTTTTTCTATTTATTTTTATTTTTTATTTAGTTTCAGTTAACTGAAATGTTTTTTTAATTTTAGTTTTAGTTTTTTAGTTAGTTTTAGTTAACTATTATAACCTTCAGTGTCCAGCTGGTGCTCGTTGATGTCAAAGCAATGATGTTTATGCACTGTCAAATAGGTCTAGGCCTACATCTATTCTAAGTAGCATATACCTGTATAGACATTATCCTGCTCATTACTTTGTGGAAATATACAAATCTGCGTGTTTGAGCACAAAATGCATTTTGAGAACCCACAAATCTTCACGCGAACACTGTGCGCCCCCCCCCCTCCCCCCACACAATCATTCTACCTAATCTAATTGAATACCCCTGCTCTAAAGGGATTTAAAATGTTATGCTACAATTTTGTTCCATCTCCTTCCATGGAGGACTGCTATACTTTTGTCTGAGGATCTTTTCAAACTCAGTCTACAGTGTAATAGACGTTGTCGCATTAAAGGATACACTTTAAATTGTCATTGCAAAATTTTCTTCAATTTTGGTGGAGCAGATTAATTTAGGCTACATTATTGAGCAAGGAAGGAGCACAGATCCGGTGAAGCCAGCACCCCACGCACGCACGCGCACACACACACACACACACACACACACACACACACACACACACACACACACACACACACACACACACACACACACACACACACACACACACAGAGAGGATAGCTTTTTTTTCACGGCACAAACTAATCGTATTAAATTGCATTGTAGTGACTGACTTGAGGAGGGGGACTCGGTGGGGGAAATCATTCACTGTCACCCACATGCATAAATGTGCGCGCGCACACACACACACACACACACACACACACACACACACACACACACACACACACACACGGCACAAACTAATCGTATTAAGTATTAAATTGCATTGTAGTGACTGACTTGAGGAGGGGGACTCGGTGGGGGAAATCATTCACTGTCACCCACATGCATAAACGTGCGTGCACACGCACACGCACACGCACGCACACACACACACACACACACACACACACACACACAGAGAGGATAGCTTTTTGTTCACGTCACAAACTAATCGTATTAAATTGCATTGTAGTGACTGACTTGAGGAGGGGGACTCGGTGGGGGAGTCCCGAGTTGGACTACAAATGAGACAGCGGCCCCACTTCTGGTCCGTTAGAACGGTGTATCATCGAATGCTCATCTAGCCGCATGTGGTATTTGACACCTGGAAAAACGAGCGCACAGTGGATGCCCAACTTGACCACCAATACAAGCATCAGGTGATTTTTTTGGACAGAGGTTTTAAAAAGAGATGACATTAGCTTCTTGCAATCTTAGAGTGCATCGTGAGAAAGTTGGTGAGCTCAATAGTGGGAACCTTTTATCAGTCATAGAGCTGTTCGGCTCGATATGATTCAATATTGCAGGTGTTGCTTGCTTAATAAAAAAAAGAAAAGGGAATTATTTAAGCTGTGCAATTCAAAACAAATTCATTGCATTCTTGTCACAGAAAGTAAAGCCTACACAAACAGATTGTTTCTAAAACAAAGGAGGCCGGGTTGCGGATGCGACGTGACACGGGTACACCCCGGGCACTCCTAAACACCGCTTTTCCGAAGATTGACTTCCATTATTCGAAATGTTTCCAAATTTGATATAGCATTCCGAAATCAAAACGCATCGCCTTTTCGAAGATTGACTTCCATTTCTTCGAAATGGCAGGGTTTCCCCTTTTTCTATAACACCCTGGCATTCCGAATATATTTATATATATAGCCTATAATATATAGTCTATAATAGCCTAATATTTGTTAATATTTCATATTATTTGTGGCTTCGCTGAGTCCCTATAAGACTATAGACAAATGTGAATCCAGCTGTTGCTTGGGCCATAAAATGCGTGCGGGCGGCTGTGCACTCAGTTAAAGGGATATTTCAATGACCAAAACTTTTGGTCATTTCATCGTCTACTCAGGCTTATGTAAACACCCCAGACAGTTCTTAAGTTGCTCGATTCAGTATTTAGATATTTGATATTAATTTCAGCTGCCCCGCCACCTTCCTACTCAAACCCATGGAACTTCTAACTCCTTTTTAAGCATGATAGATTCATCGAAAACACCCGTGCTTTTTTCTGGTGACTGATGTTGTCCTACTAATACCTGAGGGGGCCGTGCTTTATCATTTACTGTTTTCATTTATTTTTAAATATTGTTTTTGGAAAAGGAGGAGGACCGAGGAGGAGCTGCTGCGGGACCGAGGAGACTAAAACATCAAAAACAATATTTAAAAATAAATATAAACAATAAATGATAAAGAATGCCCCCTCACATATTAGTAGGACAACATCAGTCACCAGAAAAAAAGGACGGGTGTTTTCGATGAATCTATCATGGTTAAAATGGAGTTAGAAGTTACAATGGGTTTGTATAGCTGCGGGGCAGCTGAAATTAATATCAAATACCTAAATACTGAATCGAGCAACTTAAAAACTGTCTGGGGTGTTTACATAAGCCTGAGTGGATGATGAAATTACCAAAAGCTTTTTTGAAAGTGAAATATCCCTTTAAATTGTCTCTCACACCTATACTGACACACACACACCTATCCTCTCTTCACACCGTTCTGAATCTGACACTGAAGACAGTGATGATTGGGAGACCAGTGAAGGACCATCACCTTATCGTGGTGGAGAGGTTTGAGTGCCCCCATGAACCCGGGAGCTGTATTGTCTGGAGCCTAGTGCTCCTGGTAGGGTCTCCCATGGCAAAGTGGTCTCGGGGGAGGGGCCAGACAAAGCATGGTCCAAAAACACTCATGGAAGAACAAGAGAGAAGAGATGCGACCCGGCCCGGAGGAAGCCCGGGGCCCCCCTCTGGAGCCAGGCCCGGAGGGAGGGCTCGTCAGCGAGCGCCTGGTGGCCGGGCATACCACGGAGCCCGGCCGGGCACAGCCCGAAGAAGCAACGTGGGCACATCTTCTCCGCCACGTGGGCCCACCACCCGCGTCAGGAAGCAGTGGGGTCGGGTGCGCTGCCAGACGGGTGGCAGTGACACTGGAGTGTTTGGACGGACCAGACCCGGGCAGCAGAGGCTGACTTTGGGGACGTGGAACGTCACTACACTGGTGGGGAAAGAACCGGACCTGGTGCGGGAGGCTGAGCGCTACAGGTTAGACCTGGTGGGGCTCACCTCCACACACAGTAAGGATTCTGGAACCAAACTCTTGGACAAGGGGTACACCTTGTTCTTTTCTGGAGTTGCCCAGGGTGTGAGGGCTCAGGCGGGTGTGGGGATACTCACAAGCCCCCGGTTGAGTGCCAGTACGTTGGAGTTTACCCCGGTGGACAAGAGGGTCGCTTCCCTCCGCCTTAGGGTGGGAGGGGGGAATACTCTGACTGTTGTTTGTGCGTACGCACCGAACAAGAGTTCAGAGTACCCGGCCTTCATGGATACCCTACAGGGGGTCCTGGATGGGGCACCTGTGGGGGATTCCATTGTCTTACTGGGGGACTTCAACGCACACGTGGGCAATGACGGAGATACTTGGGCTGGCGTGATTGGGAGGAACGGTCTCCCGGATCTAAACCCGAGTGGTGAGTTGTTATTGGACTTCTGTGCTAGTCATGGACTGACCATAACAAACACCATGTTCAAGCATAAGGATGCTCATAAGTGTACTTGGTACCAGAGCACCATAGGCCAAAGATCAATGATCGATTTTGTAATCGTGTCAGCTGATCTGAGGCCGTATGTTTTGGACACTCGGGTGAAGAGAGGGGCTGAACTGTCAACTGATCACCATCTGGTGGTGAGTTGGTTCAGATGACAGGGGAAACCTCTGGACAGACCTGGCAAACCCAAGCGGGTAGTGCGGGTGAACTGGGAACGTCTGGAGGAGACCTCTGTCCGGAAGGACTTCAACTCCCACCTCCGGCGGGACTTCTCTGGCATCCCTGTGGAGGTTGGGGACATTGAACAGGAATGGGCAATGTTCAAAGCCTCTATTGCTGAAGCTGCAGCTGTGAGCTGTGGCCAGAAGGTCATAGGTGCCTCAAGGGGCGGTAACCCTCGAACTCCCTGGTGGACAGCGGAGGTCAGGGAAGCC
This sequence comes from Electrona antarctica, assembly GCF_951216825.1. Taxonomy (NCBI): domain Eukaryota; kingdom Metazoa; phylum Chordata; class Actinopteri; order Myctophiformes; family Myctophidae; genus Electrona; species Electrona antarctica. Next base: position 3,739,293 of record NW_027637034.1, on the reverse strand, counting down.
GTCCGACGGAAGAAGGAGGCCTACCGGGATATGTTATCCCGGGGGACTCCGGACGCAGTTGCAGGGTACCGACAGGCTCGAAGGGCAGCAGCCGCGGCTGTGACTGAGGCAAAGCAGCGGGTGTGGGAGGAGTTCGGGGAATCCATGGAGAAGGACTTTCGGGCGGCACCAAAGTTGTTCTGGAGGACCGTACGACACCTCAGGAGGGGAAAGCGGGGAACCATCCAAGCCGTGTACGGTAAGGATGGGACTCTGCTGACTTCAAATGAGGAGGTCGTAGGGCGCTGGAAGGAACACTTTGAGGAACTCCTAAACCCAATAACATCAGACCCACCCTCCCTGACAGGAGCAGAGCCTGAGGATGATGGGGGATCGTCGTCAATCTCCCGGAAGGAAGTCACTGAGGTAGTTAAGCAGCTCCACAGTGGCAAAGCTCCGGGGGTTGATGAGATTCGTCCAGAAATGCTGAAGGCCCTGGGTGTTGAGGGGCTGTCTTGGTTGATACGCCTTATCAACATTGCGTGGAAGTCTGGGTCAGCGCCGAGGGAATGGCAGACCGGGGTGGTGGTCCCACTATTTAAAAAGGGGGATCAGAGGGTGTGTGCCAATTACAGAGGTATCACATTACTCAGCCTCCCTGGGAAAGTCTACGCCAAGGTGCTCGAAAGGAGGGTCCGGCCGATAGTCGAACCTCAGATTCAGGAGGAGCAATGTGGATTCCGTCCTGGCCGTGGAACAACTGACCAGATCTATACTCTTGCAGGAATCCTGGAGAAGGCATGGGAGTATGCATGTCCGGTCTACATGTGTTTTGTGGATTTGGAGAAGGCATATGACCGGGTCCCCCGGGAGGTCCTGTGGGAGGTGCTGCGGGAGTATGGGGTGAGGGGGACCTTATTGAGGTCCATCCAATCTCTGTACACCCAAAGCGAGAGCTGTGTCCGTGTGCTCGGGAGTAAGTCGGATTCGTTTCCGGTGGGGGTTGGCCTCCGCCAGGGCTGCGCATTGTCACCTATCCTGTTTGTGATTTTCATGGACAGGATCTCGAGATGAAGTCGTGGCGGAGAGGGTATTCGGCTCGGTGACCTAAGGGTTGAATCACTGCTTTTTGCAGATGATTTGGTCCTGTTGGCACCATCGGTCCAAGACCTTCAGCTCTCACTGGACCGGTTCGCAGCCGAGTGTACGGCGGCTGGGATGAGGATCAGCGTCTCCAAATCTGAGGCTATGGTTCTCAGCAGGAAACCGGTGGATTGTGCAGTCCGGGTAGGGAATGAGGCATTACCCCAGGTGAAGGAGTTCAAGTATCTCGGGGTCTTGTTCACGAGTGAGGGGAGGACGGAGAAGGAGATCAGCCGGAGAATCGGAGCGGCAGGGGCGGTATTGCAGTCGCTGTATCGCACTGTTGTGACGAAAAGAGAGTTGAGCCAGAAGGCAAAGCTCTCTGTCTACCGAGCAACTTCGTTCCTACTCTCACCTATGGTCATGAAGTGTGGGTCATGACCGAAAGAATAAGGTCGCGAATACAAGCGGCCGAAATGAGTTTTCTTCGACGGGTGGCTGGCATCTCCCTTAGAGATAGGGTGAGAAGTTCAGTCACACGAGAGAGACTCGGAGTAGAACCGCTGCTCCTTCGCCTGGAAAGGAGTCAGCTGAGGTGGTTCGGGCATCTGGTTAGGATGCCTCGCGGGCGCCTCCCTAGGGAGGTCCTCGACGCACGTCCCACTGGGAGGAGACCCCGGGGCAGACCAAGGCGCAGTTGGAGGAAATACATCGACTCACTGGCCTTGGAACGTCTCGGAATCCCCCAGGAGGAAGTCACTAATGTTGCTGTGGAGAGGGAAGTCTGGAGCACTCTGGTGGAGCTGTTGCCCCCGCGACCCGACTACGGATAAGCGGTTGAAGATGGACCTATACTGAAGTCTCCCCACCACCTCTCTCTCTCTCCTCTGTCTCTCTCCTTCGCTTCTCTCCACCTCTCTCTCTCTCCCCCCTCTGACTCTCTCCTTCTCTTCTCTCCACCTCTCTCTCCCTCTCCCTCTCTCTCTCTCTCTCTCTCTCTCCCTCTCTCTCCCTCTCCCTCTCCCTCTCTCTCTCTCCTTCTCTTCTCTCCCTCTCTCTCTCTCTCTCTCTCTCTCTCCCTATCTCTCTCTCCCTCCCTCTGTCTCACCCTCTCTCTCTCTCTCTCTCTCTCTAAGGGCCGCCTTTTAGGTAGTGTGAATAGTGCGGCCGTGCGCTACAGCCATTATAATTCTTTGAAATGGGAAAGGCTTTACGTGCTCCTCTCTCTCCACCCATCTGTCTCTCTCCTTCTCTTCTCTCCACCCCTCTCTCTCTCTCTCTCTCTCTCTCTCTCTGTCTTTGAAACATTTGAAAAGGCCATATGCTATTAATATCCTAACGACTGAAGCCTTTCACACCTATTCAAAGCCCTATACTACTCCTGACCACTTATCTATGATTTATACATTATGGATAATTAGGATAATTAGAGCTAGCATACTGATACATTAGGTCTGCATATTGAGACAGGTAGATATGTATAGGCAAAGATTTGTGAGCCAGCGTTTTCCTACCCGAGTGGTGAATTGAAGTGTAAAGCGACAGCGGATCGTTTCCTCGTATCCCCTCGTAGCTGTCATCCATGGATATCTCTGTACTTTTGTCTACTTTCTATACTCTACACTCTATATTGAAGTGATTGCTTTGAACTTTTCAAAGCATTAAAGGCAATCAGAGACAGTGGCAAGAATTGAGCAGTTGAGATGAATAACCAGTCCAAACTAATGATCCATAATGTATACAAATCATGGATAAGTGGTCAGGACAAAAAGGCCTTTTCGGGGAGGGGTCAGAATAAATTGGTTATTCGTCTCAATTGTCATATTGACGTCATCCACCGGCCATTGTAATATCTAAAAGTCACACCCGTGTGAACTGAGTGGTGTAAGGTCTTATATAGACTGATCAGCTGTGGTCTGACGTAATGTCTGACGTAATGAAATCACACCCGTGTGAACTGGGTGACCATAGCAACCATGCTAATTTTTTGGTACGAACAGACAGACAGACACGTAAACCAACAAAGCCAGTCGTAGGAGTGGTTTACACCACTCAAAAAACAGACTGCAAGTCATAGGCATGTTCTGTATCCGCCACTGATTGGTACCTGTTTTAACCCATTCCGGGAACCCCTTTTGGTGTTTTAAGCATTATGTTATACTTTTAGCTATTGGAAAATAGCACATCTACGAGCTTGTAGATCTGCTATTTTTGAAAAAATGTGGTGCAAATCCTTGAATATATGTGACCAAATTTGACTGAGGGACTGCCATTGGATTTCTTTGAATTCTCTTTTTTTCATGTCATATGAAAGCAGGGAATCATAGCTTCAAATTGACAAATTGACCCACCAGTTTTGGAGATATGGCTTATAGAGTAATGTCTTGCAGAAAACAGGGAGTTGAGAAAACAGGCTTGAAAGGTTCACTTCTGTGGTCTCTAACATTACACCTAGCTCCATGTTTAACACTTTCAGCGCCCCCTGCTGTTCATTTGAAATGACCGCAGGGAACCAGCTATATCCCCTATATAGGCGCCATTCTTTTACTGTCAATACAGCCCAATACAACGAGAGGAGGGGCAAAACCTTTTTCGAGCTGCAGCCGATATGTGTTAGGTTTAGGGATGGAGCTCGTTAATGTTTTATTGATAACGATCACCATATCGATCAGGCTTATCGAGCCGGGTTCTTATCGAGCCCACTATCGAGCATTTTCTATTATTTTGTGGAAAGACAAGAGACGATAAATTCTGAACAGAACCAGTATATATTTTACTAGGGCCTTCAAATACAGTACTTTTCTAACAGACAGAAGGCAATTGACCTTTTTACCAAAGAAATATTAAAGAAACTGTTGACTGGTTAATATATATACCACCACTTTAAAAGCCTAATTGTGTTTACCCGGACAGCGCTAGTTGGCATTTATTTCTTGATCGCCTCTTGTCTTGATTGTTTAAACATGACCGGGCCACTATGCCTAGTATGCCGCTATGCTCAATAACAAGCTTGATAAGCCCAAAGCTTATTGATAATCAGATTTTTTCGGGTATCGGTTATCGAGCTCCATCCCTACTTAGGTTTCACAACAAACGGTAAAATGGCTGGCGCGATGCGATCAGAAATCACTGTTTACATCTGAACGCCGGGCGGTTTGGACTAAAACAACAACTTTGGAGTATTTTTCAGGGAAAACAAGGAACAAAGAAACGACAATGAGTGGATCCTTATGGGACGCGCGTGCATTGTTCCTGATGATGGGAAGAACATAGGCGCTGTCTAGCAGCCTGGGCAGCACGGAAGGTTAGTGTTGAGCTTCGGCTGCATGGTATTGATATAACCCTTACTACACGCCATCTGACGGGTTTGGCGACCTCCAGGGTTAAATCTTAACCCGTCATCTGACGGGTTGCGAGGCGTTTTGGCGTGCATCATGTTAAGCATTTATTTCATAAATGTACATGTCGATTTCAGCTATGACACTTATTTCAGACATGCTCTAGTATGTGAAGAGTGTGCCTGTGCTATTAACTCATTTTGAAAAATATTTTTGCACGAAAATATGAATTTGCACGATGGTGTTTTTAACTCAAAGCTTTGCTTCTGGGGAGGTCCCTGGAACAACATATTTTCAGATGGGGGTCGGCGGCCAAATACATATATTTTTGGGGGTCCTTGACATGAAAATGTTTGAGAACCACTGACATAGAAACATAGGGTTTTTCAGAAAACTGTCATGATTTAGAAGACATTTTGTAGTCTTGGTCGAAATGGGGTCGAAATGCGTTAACAAGGTTTGGATACCTGTCAGGCAGTGTCTTTATTAAAGTGTTAATGTCAATTGCCATTAGGGAAATCTAGCTCTCATCTAGCCCAAGATTTAGACTCTCGTAGAGTTTTTTTTCGATTCTGACGAATATCTCTACGAGAGTCTAAGCGGATCGTCCAGAAGTTCTTGTCTAGTTTTAACGTTTGTGCCTCAAAATCACTCTTACCTTGTACAAATGCAAAATCTAAGCTCCTGTATTTTTTGCCCCACTTGTCCGGTGGGTGTTCGGCAAACAATTACACAGCGTACGACTGTAGTTTTCAATAAAAAAGGTATTTTAATCCACTCTGTCTCGGAATCCTCCATTGTAAATGCGCAACAGAACATTGGCCGCGCCCCTAGCGGCCAGGGTTCTCTTGCGCATTTACAATGGAGAGAAAACCAAGATGGCCACCAGATTCCGAGACAGAGTATGGACAGAGTGGATTAAAATACCTTTTTTATTGAAAACTACGGTCGTACGCTGTGTAATTGTTTGCCGAACACCCACCGGACAAGTGGGAGCTTAGATTTAGCATTTGTACAAGGTAAGAGTCTAAATCTTGGGCTAGCTCTCATCATGGTATGTTAAAATGCCCAGTGGTTCTCAAGGGGTCCTTGAGGGGGTTCCAGGGGATCCCTGCAGCAAAATTGCTGTAGTTTAAAATCAAAATCAGTTTAAACACTGTAACAGAGTGGTCCTCTGTTACTTATTTTGCACAGCATATTGGCACTAATATTAACTTGCACAGAAGGTTCCCCTTCCATGACCATCATCATCCATCACCATTCTATCATCTCAGAAATGTTTGACATCTGAAACATTTTCTAAATATGAATTTAAGCACATGCTACTTGTGTCTGATTTTACTTCAGTCATGCTAGTGTTAAAAGGCAACACAACAGACTATATACACTAGAGTGACATAGCTCAGGATATTTGCTATTGTGATATGGCAAAAAATATAAAGATCGGACCGGGAAAGATCGGTATGTCTCAAAATCAAATGATCGGAATCGGATCGGGACATCCCTAGTTACTGCATAGTACTCTGTACTGTATTGTGCTCTGTACTGTACTTTGATTATTTTTGGAAAACGTGATCAGTGTACTGTACTGTACTCTGTACTGTACTCGTACTGTACTCTGTGCTAGTGTTGTAGTTTGTCGTCAGTGTACTGTACTGTACTCTGTGCTGTACTGTACAATACTGTACAAGTATGTAGTCATACTGTACTCGCACTGTACTGTACTCTACTGTACTTGTAGCCTACTGTACTCTGTACTGTACTGTACTGTACTGTACTGTACACATACTGTACGCATAGTGTACTGTAATCGTACTGTACAAGTACTGTATGTACTTCTGTACTGTACTCTTACTGTACTGTACTGTAGGCCTACAAGTATGTAGTCAAACTGTACTCGTACTATACTGTACTTGATAGACCCGCCCCTGAGTGGCGCGCGCATCCGCCGCTCGTTACCCAACAGGGAGAAGGCGGGCATTATCATAATCACATTTACATACAGAATACATTGGTGTCAGAATTATCATCATTATTATTACATTTATCCAGCATAGGGGAAATAAAGGAAAATAAAAAAAATAAAAAATAAACATAGAGAACTCTTCTCTGTGACCCTCTCACATACCTAAGCACGTTCTTTAGTTTGCTTATCACAGCATAAGGGTTTTTGCTTATTATGACTTTATGATATGCTAGCTTATCTGCCATTAAACTGCACATTGGCATGCAATTTGCATAAGCAGGTATCTCTCTCCCGTGCATTAGGGGTCACAACCCAAAAAGGTTGTTCTTTGCAAAACTCTGCATATGACAGCCTCGCCTGACTTTCCCTCTTGAATTTCAGGAAAAGGTTGTAAAGTGTATCATTTATATAGAACACGCTTCTGCTTTTTCACCTTTTTGGTGAGGGTCTCCCTTTTCCCTGTTGTTGCTCTGCTGTTGTCATCTCGTTCCAAGAATATCTCTATTTTCTTAGTGGTTTCCACACTGATTTTTTTGGGGGGGGTTTCCTATGAAACATGCGTGTGTGTGTGTGTGTGTGTGGGTGTGTGTGTGTGTGTGTGTGTGTGTGTGTGTGTGTGTGTGTGTGTGTGTGCGCGTGTGTGTGCGTGTGTGTGTGTGTGTGTGTGTGTGTGTGTGTGTGTGTGTGTGTGTGTGTGCGTGCGTGCGTGTGCCGCAGTGAACAGAGGGGGAGTTTTCAGCGTAGTATCGGGTTTCAGTATAGGCAGTTGGAATTGCATGATTTGGGGCATTAGGTTAAAACACACAACCATTTTGACGCAACGACACAGAGAACTGAACACTCTGGTCTCCATTTTGCCACGCTGGATTAAAGCCTAAAGATTAATTATCAGGTAAGTGTTTTTAATCACTGGAATGGCTATTATACCGTTTTTAGGGTGTTTTCGTGTTTAGAATCAGAATCATCTTTATTACAAAAGTACAAAAGTGAGTGAAATTCATTTTTGTTCATGATATTTTTGACTCGGACATAAATTGAACAATGACGTATCGCTTCCTTATTATTCTGTCTATAGGCTGTAGACCATGAACATAGTATGAGTGAACGATTCATTATTCTTCTGTCTAAATAAACGTCGGTCGGGTTCGGGCAGAACTTAAGCCTGCTTGACCCTTTGAAGGTGCAGACAAAGATGATTATTGATCAAAAGCCTGGATGTGTGTCTGAGTCTCAAAGAATTACTCCTCCCTCGCTCTCATTCTGACTTCCTCTCCCCTCATAGCAGCCCAGCTGCTCTCTCTCTCTCTCCCTCTCTCTCTCTCTCTCTCTCTCTCTGTAAAAGTATCCACAGCAGTTTACCAAATTAATGTAAATTAATTGAATGTCATTACGCACATTAGTCATGCCACCGTGCAGGACTGCCTTCTTTAATCATTAGAAACATTGCCTCTATCGTTCGACGACGCTTGACTTAAACAACTGACAGTTTACAACTTGCTCAGAAGAATGTGGCAGTCAAATGACCCCTCCCCCGCCCCTTCGCTCTCATTCTGACTTTTCTCCCTCTGGTTGCCCCCCCTCTCTCTGTCCCTCCCTCCCCCTCTCCCCACCCCCCTTCTCCCTCTGTCTCTCTCCCTCCCTCTCCCCCCTCTCTCTTCCTCCCCCCTCCTCTCTCCCTCCCTCTCCCCACCCCCTTCCTCCCCCTCTCTCTCTCTTCCTCCCCCCTCCTCTCATCCCTCCCCCCCTCTCTCTCCCTCTCCCCCCCCCTCTCTCTCCCTCTCTACACCTACATACAGTAGGCAGCAGACAGATCAGAACAGAATGCGAGAATATACTAGTCTGTTAATTAATTACACTGTTATGATCAACTTAGGGGGGTCCTTGAGGGAGTTCCAGGGGGTCCCCAGCTAAATGATAGTTTGGAACCAAAATGGACCCTTATGGGTCTGTAACTCTGAGAGTGTGCAAATGGAACCATTTGTACTTTAATTTTACATTATAAATTTGGAGTCCCAGAGAGAGAAATACCATTAAATGGCGGTCCGTAGACTAATGCATGTCAAACCGGGGGTCCTTGAAATTGAACGGGTTGAGAATCACTCCTAGAGCCGTAAAAATCTTCTCTTATGGGGGGTCCCTGGCATATATTTTCAAATCGGGGTCCGCAGGCTATAATGAGTGTCAATTTGGGGGTCCTGGACATGAAAAAGTTTGGGGACCACTGATCTAGGATAGTAAGCCTGAACTAATATGGGGAAGAGTTACAACGATATTTTTTTGAGTGGTGTAAACCACTCCTACAACTGGCTTTGTTAGTGTTGAGTGGTGTAAACCACTCCTACAACTGGAAAAAATGAGCATGGTTGCTATGTTCACCCTGTTCACCCGGGTGTGATTTCATTGTTAGTGCAGAAAAAATGAGCATGGTTGCTATGTTCACCCTGTTCACCCGGGTGTGATTTCATTACGTCAGACATGATTTCATTGCGTCAGACAGGTTATATAAGACCTTACACCACTCAGTTCACACGGGTGTGATTTTTTATAAATGTTTACTTCTCAGAATTTCTTCGACAACATCGTCCACTGTTTGATGGAGATGGACGACCACGCATTACAGCAGGAGCTCCAGCGGTACCTGAAGTCAGAGGAGGTTCTGGAAGAGTTCGACCTGGGCAAATACAACACAGACGAGTTTGGGTGATGGAGTCTGATCCCAGCTGTGAGGAACTGCAGAAAGGCTCGGTTAGTAGTCAAGTGAATAGAAACGTCCTTGAGTCAATCTGCTATTACAGTTAACCCTAGAATTAGAAATGAAGGTTGACATAAACGTTCCAATAATACTGTCTCAAATAGTGACTAGTGGTACTGTGTGTGTATGTCCAAATAAAGGCCAGTCCACAATCGAGCATGGTAAAAAAAAAAAGAGTTAATCCCTGCTGGTTCAAAGGCATCAGAACTATAAGCTTTACAATGCTTTGCATCGCAAAACGTTGCCAGCTTGTAGGTCTGGTTTATTTGTAAAGTAAACAACAGCCAAAGCTTTGTGATGCGACATGAAATAATATAGCAACATTTTGAAGATGGAGTCACTTTGATCTGTAGGGTTCATCCTCCAGGGACCATGTAATGTGTGATATGATCTGCAAGGTTCATCACCTGGAGAATCATACCCTCCACCCTACTGGATAGAATTATGATTATTATAATGAATGTTTTGCCACGTTTCCTTTTCCAAAATCTACCATTATACGTATCGCCCACATGTCTCCACGTTTGGGAGGGTCTGCTAAGAAAATTCATAATATGAATTTTCTTCTTTCATATATTATATGAAAAGAAGCCAAGAGTTAAACTTAAATCCCTGCAACAAAATAAAGACAGAGGTGGTCTCGGTGTGCCTAATTTAACTCATTATTATTACGCAGCACATTTAAAACCAATTTTAATCTGGATGAATAATAAGATGAGCCCTAAATGGAAACTCATGGAATCTAACCTGGTTGAACAACTCAGTACTTTGATTTTTACAGCCGACAATAAAATACAAACCAAGACACTTAATCATTCAATACACAATACCTTTAAAATTTGGAAAACGATATGTAAATTAAGCAAAATAAAAGAACAAGAAATTGCCTGTCTGAGAGAAATGTCATGTGACTTAGATTTTACACCAAACAGGTTTGATCATGTCTTTAAGATATGGGGAGAGAAAGGTCTAACAAGATTCTACCAAATGTACAATAAAGAAGGGGTGGTCTCTTTTGAATATAGTAGATCAATATGGCATACCTAGGAATCATTTCTTTAGATACCTGCAAGTGAGGAGCTATTTAAAAGACACTCTCAAAATTAGAACACTTGGAGACCTCCACCCTCTCTTAAGATTCATAGCAAAATCCCATCAAAGACATGATTATAAAAATACAATTGGACAAATTTACCAAATAATTCAGGAAGATAAGATTGAAGATTTAGATCACATTAAGGACAAATGGGATAAAGAATTGAGAATAATCATACAAGGGAATGAGTGGAATCAGAGTTTGAAAGATATTTTCAACTATTTAAGATCTCCCTTTTGGCAGGAATATGCCTGGAAGATGAACATAAGGTATTTCCAAACACCTCTGTCTATATCCAAGTACACACTAAACTCCAGCTGCTGGAGGGAATGTGGGGAGAATAATGCGGATCACACGCATATTTTTCTCACATGTCCCAAAATACAAACCTTCTGGACCACAGTTTCACAAAAAATAGAACAAATATTTGGGAGAGCTGTGAACTTGGAAAAACATAACATACTGCTGGGAACACGACCCAAAAGCTTACAAAGTGCGGATCTGTATCTGTTTTGGATTCTCAGAATGACAGCTCTAAAACAAATAACAAGAAGTTGGAAAAGTGTGGAACTACCCAGGTTGGATAGATGGCTGGACAAAGTGTATTCAGTAACACAAACAAACAAATTAGAAATAAAAAGGAAATGGAAGAACTACAAACATCACAAAACAAAGCCTGACAAAGCCTACCCCATTAATTTCCTTATTTCTATTATTTTCTTTCTTTTATTTTTATCTCCTATGCATGTATATTTTTGAGTTGTGTAAACCACTCCTACGACTGACTTTGTTAGTTTACGTGTCTGTCTGTCTGTGCTCAAAAAATGAGCACGGTTGCTACGGTCACCCAGTTCACCCGGGTGTGATTTCATTACGTCAGACCACAGCTGATCAGGCTATATAAGACCTTACACCACTCAGTTCACACGGGTGTCTACAGATACAAATGAATGTTTAGTCTAACATGGGCCTACCCTCTTCTTTTTTCTCTTTCTTTTTATTTTATTTTAATTTATTTCTATGTGTTGAAATAGGTGAAGGGATGTATGTATGCACAAAAAAATGGGTCAAAGTCAGCTAACAACAGTGACATGAAACATGTAGAAACAAATGTGAAAAGAAAATGAATTTGCTACAAAGAATTGTACATGTGATTGACTCAATAAAGTTTAAAAAAAAAAAAGAAAAAGGTTCATCACACCCGATCCGAACACCCGCGGCAGGCGACAGTGTTTCTCGGTGGCATCAGTCCGACACTACCCCAAACCCTTACCCTAACCCTAACTGCAAGCACAGCGCAATGCATGTCGGACCAACACACTGCCGCAGAAGTGAGCGGCAGTCGAGTGTCTTAGCTGCCAAACCCCTAAACCATTTTTTTGAGGGGTATAACCGAATAGCCCCTTCAATGGCTGGCTTTTGTAAGTTATGTCATATCATTACGTAAAAATCAGCAACAGTACACAGGACTGGACCCAGCCAAGTCTACAGACTTTTAATGTTTGTTTAGAGCACAATGTTTGTTTAAAGAAGTGACGTTAACCGATATACAATTGTTGCTTGTGAAAAGGAATAATAATATAAGACACTTCTTAAATATCTGTGCAACGTTTCATCATTCTTTATATAACTCAACTGTCCAGCTGGTCAGAGCATCACCAACATTTCCTGGTTCTGTCACTTGTCTTCTCACACAACCTCCATATTGTAGGTTATGAAATGTTATAATATTGTAGGTTATGAAATGTTATACTATTGTAGTTTATGGAATGTTATAATATTGTAGGTTATGCAATTATAATATTGGGGGAAATGCCAAATAATGGTAAAGCCTGCAGCTGTGGCCCAGCTTGAGGAGACAGGGAACAGAAATAGAGACTGAATGCTGGTCTCCTCCAGGAGCTTGTTTGTAAAGCTTTTACACAGCTTTTTCACTCCTTCAACTGCTGGTTGAAATCTTTGATATCAACATCTTCCTCAGTCATTCTGTGCTGTCAAGTGGTGCTGTCTATTCCACAATACTGTTTATGTCTGGATAACTAGATAGGAGATCTCTTAGTTAACTTCCATGACAGTGAACTAGGTATCATTTGTAATGATAATCTCTCATTTTATCTGCTTTTACAGACTTGTTGGCTGTGAGCTCAGAAGGACAGACGTTGAAGCTGTGGCTTCAGCTCTCAACTCTAATCCGTCCCATTTGAGATAATTGGAAATCGATAAAATCAACCTGCAGGACTCAGGACTAGTGGAGGAGCTCTGTGCTTCACTGAAGAGTCCACACTGTCGACTGGAAGTTCTAAAGTAAGATACATTTACCAGATTTATTTTGATCACTTGTTTTATTATGTAAGTGCATTCTGTGAATAGAATATGAATGCTGTGGTGAGATTGTATTAATAAGCTTGATATCATGTTAACCCAAGCCTATAGGCCTGAGTAGACGTTAAAATTACCCCAACCATGTTTAGATTAGATTAGATTAGATTAGATTAAATTTATTGTCACTGTACACTAGTATACAAATACTTAGACAATGAAATGAAGGTGTAATAACCCTTTAAGGCAAATGTATAGGCTACTTATAACGGGTTTACGCACATCATAAATAGCTGATCTACAAGCTCACAGCTTATGGTTTGATTAGCCTAGGCTTTGATTACCCAGAGGTTAATGTGCAATATTTCTTCACTCAATAAACACACCAACATACAGTATAAGTGTATGCAAAGTAGCTACACATTTATAAAGTTACAATTGAATGACTTTTAAGACCTTTTCAAAACCAAATTAGCCAAATTGTCACATATTACAGAAGAGGCAAACAAATTGAAACTAGCCGATCTACAATCTCACTACGAGGCGTTGTAAAGAGCTTTAATATATATGTATCTGTATCCAAGTGCTTAATTGTCAGGGTCGGGGATCCCCAGTTCATAATAGATAAGATGGCTGGAAGCAGGTTCTCAATCCAGGAATAATGCATGAAAATGTGTTTCGATTCATTCATTCATTCATTCATTCATTCATTCATTCATTCATTTCTCATCTGATGTTTCAGACTGTCTGACTGCTACTTGTCAGAGAGATGCTGTGAAGCTCTGACCTCAGCTGCAAACTCTAATCCCTCCCTAAGAGAGTTGGACCTGAGCCTCAACATGGTGAATGATTCAGTCCTGGAGAACTGCAAGTGAGTAGACTTGGGCTGTGTCCATGTTGGACAGTGCAGTGTTTCCCTTAACAGTGTATTCACTCTGACACAAAGTCACACATAGATAGATGTATTTGTGTATTTAGTTCATCAGATTGAACACAATGTGTTTTTCCTCACTAATGTTTCACCGGCCACCTATCCCAGAATTCATTGCATTTGAATACCTGAAGCACAAGGTGGGAAAGGAGAGAGGCAGTAGGAAATAAACTGATAGTTATGCATTATTTTCATCTTTACATGTCAGTTTTACTTCTGACATTCAGGAGAATAATTCATCTTTACATGTCAGATTTAGTTCAGGCGAATAATTCTGAATCTGTGTTACATTTTTGACGGAGAAAATTATGTCCTGTAAAGTTTGCAGCACAATTGTTGTGTTGGGTCAAAGGTTTGACTGGGTAAGGTATAACAGGAGAGTGGAGTGCTATAGGGGTTAAGGTGGAGTCTGAGGAGGTGATGAGATCCAAACTGGGCAGCAGTATGTCCGTATGAGCTGCAGAGAAACGCTGTAGTAGTGTCAGCTAGTGGACACGTTGTGTTAGACATTGATGCATTGTTGTTGTACTTCCTACAGAGTGAAACACTGTAGTGTCAGCTAGTGCATGGGTGCATGGGTTCTCAACGTTTTTGGCCGGGGACCCCCGGAAATGCTTTGGCAATGTCTCGGGACCCCCGCCCCGCCCCCTCCCGACCCCCAATATAAATTGACTGCTACAATAACCTTAATAATAGAGACAATACACCATAAATAAATACTGAAACCAGATTAGGGAAGGTGTATGCATGTACTATGTGTACTATGTAAACTCTTCATTTCCATTTTCCAGCCATTCAGTTTTTTTTTTTTGAAATTTATTTGGAGACCCCCCAAAATAATTTGGCGACCCCCCGAGGGGTCGCGACCCACGGGTTGAGAACCCCTGAGCTAGTGGAGAGAGACGTTGTGTTAGACACTTAGACATTGATGTATTGTTGTTCTACTTCCTACAGAGTGAAACATGGAGGAGAGGATAGGTTTAATTCTACACTCATAACAAAACGTGAGTATCTGTCTGTCTGTGTCAATATCACACATTAACATTTTCCTACTTTGTTGATGCCGTCCTTGAAACTCTTGTGCTCTCTACTCTCTGCTCTTGGCCTGCATGGTCCTTAACACCATCATGATAAGGTCATGTGGTTTGACAGAAACAATGGGCCTCATTCACTAACGCGAATACCTTGTTACTACACCGCTCCGGGCAGCGCACCCCTCGCGCCTCCCAGTTCTTCTGCGTGTGTGTAATAGTGTTAACACACGCAGAGAGGATGGGACCTGGATGATTGTGGGAGCCTCCAGATGATTGTGGGGGGTCTCCAGATTATTGTGGTGGTCCCCAGATGATTGTGGGGGTCCCAAGATGATTGTGGGGGTCTCAAGATGATTGTGGGGGATTGTGGGGGTCCCAAGATGATTGTGGGGGTCCCCCAGATGATCAGCTCAATGTGCAACATTGTTTTCTCAATCAACAGTAAACAAACCAACATACAATATAAGTGTATACAGAGTATCTGCACATTTATAGTTACAATGTTTACAACTTTTAATACCAAATTGGCCAACAATGCCTCAAACTAAATGTAATGCCTACAATTCCAAGTGCGTGTCAGTGTGTCGACTCTCCAGTTCAATTATGATTTTTTTTTTTTTATTGGGGTTAGGGTCCTCAGTTCAAATATGATTATTTTGGGGGGTCCTTTGATGTAACAGATGTGTGTATTTTCCACATTGATGTAATTTCACATGAACTTCATGTAAACATTTTCTCTCAGAATTTTCTTTCAACCTGGTGCCATTCTGCCCCCTGGTGGAGACTTTAAGTATCTCTGACATGTTGTGAGCTTGTAGATCAGCCACCTTCACTAACCCTTCACTCAACAGTTATTACATTTTAATTGTATTGAGTCTTAATTTAGTCGACTAAGACTAGACTAAAACAAATAATTTACAGATGACTAAAATAGGACTAAAACTAAAGACTAAATCAACATTTGCTGTCAAAATTAACACTGGAAAACAAACAGGTTGCTGAGTTTGTAGATCTGCATGTGTGTGTGTGTGTGTGTGTGTGTGTGTGTGTGTGTGTGTGTGTGTGTGTGTGTGTGTGTGTGCGTGCGTGCGTTTATGCATGTGGGTGACAGTGAATGATTTATTTAATGTTTGTTTTCTCATCAGATTTCCATCGCCTCACACTGGACAGAAACACAGCATACAGAAAACTCTCTCTGTCTGAGGACAACATGAAGGTGACAAATACGTGGTCGTTTGAGGATGTTCCTGATCATTCCGACAGGTTTGATTACTGGGATCAGGTTCTGTGTACACAGAGCGTGACTGGACGCGGTTTCTGGGAGGTAGAGTGCAGTGGGCATGTCTTTATAGCAGTGGCTGACAGAGAAATCGTCAGGGAAGGCCGTGGCGGTGACTGTCTGTTTGGAGACAACGACAAGTCCTGGAGTCTGGAATGTGACGGTCGTTATTGTACCAATTACAAAGTCCGACACAATAGTGAGCAGACTGTCCTCCCTATACACTATGTTAGTGGCGAAAGAGTAGGAGTGTATGTGGACCGTCCCGCTGGGACTCTGTCCTTCTATCAAGTGCGGCGCTCTGACTCACGCGCTGACTCACTGACACACCTGTACACCTTCCAGAACACATCCACTGAACCGCTTTACGCCGGCTTCAGATTCGCTCTCTCCTCCCCCACCGCCTCAGTGTGTCTGTGTGAGCAGAGGTAGAAAGTAGTGATGGGAGATTAATCGGCAAACCCATCGGTATCGGCCGATTCTAGTTGTTTTCAGATTAATCGCCATCGTTTCGATCAATCAATCGGACCGGTCTGTCTTTACTGATAAACAAGTAACAGCTTGAACAGATCTACAAGCTCACAGTATTAAATATAAAGGTATTAAAGTTAAATCTGACTTGCCTAAGCCTGCAGTGTGCAGATACCCTGTTACATGTATGTCCAAAATGTCTCATCGGCACATCCCTAGTAGAAAGTCTCTATGTTTGAGCGCGTGCATGTTGTCACGGTTACCACCGTCACCACGACACATTACAGCTCCTGAACGTTGTCATGTCAAGACCTCCCATGCATTTGACCTTTGACCCCGGGCCCTCATAAGATAAAATGTGTCATTATTATTATTTTTTCAAACTATACAAAAATCACACCCGTGTGAAGTGAGGGGCGCTCTTATCATCGTGCCTCATCATACATCATCTCATTCTGGCCAATCGCAATTTGCGTCGTGTCATCGTGACGTAAATGGTAATGTAATGTTTGTGTAGGACAACGTTTGTGGACCTACACCAAAAGCTGGATATATAATTAAAACAATTTAACTCGTCACATTGTGATGCATTGTTAGCTTGTAGATCTGCTATTTTTTTGTCATCTCAAAGTAATATATGGTTAATATTTGATCATTTAGCCTATAGGACCCCCTGGAACAGATACATAGCCTATTAAAATCAAACTCTATGGTATAAAATGAGTCATCACCACAGGGAGCTTTAATTAGATTGATTAGAACTGCACAAACCTCCACTCCATACATTTATAAATATATGTATCATAAATACTGTCCATCAACACTGATGATGATGATGATGATGTAAATATCAGTGTCATATTTGTGTCTCTCATGTAGATACTATATATATATATATATATATGATCATGTAATTGTCACAGTATCACATCAATAGTTTCTTGTATAAACCTTTAATGACCCACTTGAACACCATATACTGTACTGGTCAATATATTTAATCATAATTCGAGTCGGCATTATTTTGTTTTTCATCAGTGAAAATAGATAGTTGACGGACATTTTTTTGTCATAGCTTTAGTCTACAAAATTACCAGTGATTGTGAGCTTGTACATGTGCTATTTTGGGTGTCAATCATTGTTTAGATATTGAATATTGAATCATTATTAGATCATTATTTCCTCACTCATCTCATTATTGTGCTTTCATTGAATATCCATTTGATATCATTGTTATTGTATGTGCAGATGGCATAATTGTTTAATAAATGGAGTCTTGGCAGTCTGTCGTTGTTCCTGTGTATTCATATTCATAGTGTTGTCATGACAACAAGTCACCTGGGAATTGAATGTTGTTGACACAAAAAATACTTTATGAGGCCTATAATTTGGTCACAGACAGATCTTATCTTTTCTGTAATAGAGGTTTTTAAAAGTCCAGTATACATTGAAATGCTAATTTTTTAATTATTATTATTATGCCTCTACACCAGGGTTTTTTATTTCTTTATTTTCTTTAGGCCAAGGACCCCTTAGCTGTGAGAGAGAGAGAGACACACACACACACACACACACACACACACACACACACACACACACACACACACACACACACACACACACACACACACACACACACACACACACACAGCTCTGTTGAAAGATGCAGTCACCAGGTTGGTGTGCCAAGTGCTAAAGTAGCTGCCTGCCGTCCCGACTAAAACACCAGGTGGAAATAAAGTAAAATAACATTTACTGTAAATGTCAAAGAAACTGCCAAAAGTCATGGAAATAGCAGATGTAGCGGCGATTTTTATAACATTTTGAAACTGGATTTAAAGTGATTACAGGTCCTGTTTTGGGGGTGGTGCAGACAACTGATGGCCTTTTGCTTATTTGCTTATTTACTGTATTTTATTCTAATGTCCATACAGAGAATATATCAGTCTGTTATTCATGAAGACCTGAACAGAGAATATATCAGTCTGTTATTCATAAAGACCTGAACAGAGTTATATATCAATAACTCCATAACCACACTGAGTCAACTCACTGGTGAAACCCACAGATGAGACCTTATCTTGGGCAGGCAGATCGAGCGTGGCCCACTGGAACAGCCTGCTCGCGAGTCAAGAAAAATACCCAAGCCAAGCATTGTACAAAAACTAGCTGTGTTTCCCCGTTTCCCTATGGATAATGCAAAAACGCCCGGTGGATTATTTACAAAAAATATCAAGTGTATAGCAGACATATCATTGGTCAAAAAAGTTATTTAAGCAAAGAAAAAAAAAATACATCTCATGGATGCACCTGGGACGTATCCTCAGTGATATATCCCAAGGTCATCAGGGTTTCGGGTCTCCCAACATCATACACCTCACTCAGGTGACCCAGCCGGGGTGATCAAGTCCCGACTTACGTCCCAGTAGCTACCCTCGATCAGTCCCATTAGGGAAAAACCAGGGCCACACAATCCGTTCCTCCTGAACTACTCTGCCGGGACCAGGTACCATTCTGGCGCATGGAAGGACTAGGCTCTGTGGGTTGACTCCTGTCCGGGCCCCTCCTACGTCTCACCAGGTCCACTCCTGCTCTCACCAGGTCCAGCCCCTGTGCGTTGCACCAGGCTCCCAGCACCAGGCACTGTATTCAGGAATGGTGGATTCTCGAAGCGCAATGGTTCCGCAGGCTCCACCTTGCCCTTGGTGGTGCCGCAGGCTCCGCTTGAGGCTTGAATGGCCCTCCTAAAGGCCTCACCGTGGGTTTGTTGGGCTTCTTCCTCACGGAAGACACAGGCTGGGGCGCCAACCCATACTGCTCCCGGGTGCCATCTACATTCCGGCTGCCACTTTCTGTATTATAAAGATGCTAAATTAGTGAAATTCCAAAGGGCTTTTACAATGTGTTCCTATTGGATGACGTACTGTAGGGTAGCTGTTTTGGGTCTGCCCTCTCCGGTGCGGTGGGAGGGAACTTTCTGAGTAGTGGCCACTAGTCTGCTCCGACTCTTTTCTGAAATGCCACTCTGAACCCTACCACACCCGGTCAAGTAATTTCCCCAAATTCAAGGTACCAAAAGTTAACTCTGAACTTGGTAGATCTGCTTTTAGCTTCTGTGGCCCTAATACATGGAATAACCTGCAAACAACATTAAAATTGACCACATTGGTACCCTTGAGTCGTTTTAAGACCTTGGTGAGCATACAGACCCCCACAATATGTAACTGTTTTTAGATCGTTTTGAAATTTGTCTTAAGCTTTTTATTTGTAAACCTATGTAATTCATTGTAATACCTTTTGTTTTTCTTTTCCTGATCTTTTGTATTGTGATGTTTTTTCTATATGATTTTGTATTACTCGACACTGAAAATGAGTTTAATTACTTAGTTTAATTGTCATGAATAAAACGTGAATGAATGTGTTGAGATTTATGATCTGAATTGTATATATATTTTATTATTGATGGACTCTTATTGTGAAGTAACAAACCCCAGACCGGAAGTGCTAGTTGACTGCAGACACGGCTCCGTCTTTTTGGCAAATCTAGAGCTTCCTGTTTGAGAGCTAGTAAATTTAAGACATCCGGTTGCTTTCAGAATAAAAGTGTGGTTAATTAAATAATTATTACATTACATTATTAGTATTATTATTACATTACAGTTATTGTGAAGACACACATTATGTTTCTGTGTAAAAATAACTAATGAAATAACGTAAAAAAGTTATCTAAATGGATAAATGCCCAAGTCCATGCACTGGAATGCCCAAGTCCATGCACTGGAGTGCATGGACTTTATAAAGTGGACGCTGGACAAAAATACCTTCTATGTATCGACTAGTGTGACATATGCACATGTCCGGGGAGACCTCCTCTACAACACCACACCGTCCGCTAAGCTGCAGAGGTGTAAAAGAAAATTGGCACGCCATACAGCGAGGTCAGAGGTAAAAAAATTCCCATTTCCAGACTAAAGTGAAGTAAAGTGGACACTGGACAAAAATCCCTGCTATGTATCGACTAGTGTGACATACGCACATGTCCGGGGAGACCTCCTCTACAACACCACACCGTCCGCTAAGCTGCAGAGGTGTAAAAAAAGAATTGGCATGCCATACAGCGAGGTCAGAGGTAAAAAAAAATCCCATTTCCAGACTAAAGTGAACTAAAGTGGACACTGGACAAAAATCCCTGCTATGTATCGACTAGTGTGACATACGCACATGTCCGGGGAGACCTCCTCTACAACACCACACCGTCCGCTAAGCTGCAGAGGTGTAAAAAAAGAATTGGCATGCCATACAGCGAGGTCAGAGGTAAAAAAAACCCATTTCCAGACTAAAGTGAACTAAAGTGGACACTGGACAAAAATCCCTGCTATGTATCGACTAGTGTGACATACGCACATGTCCGGGGAGACCTCCTCTACAACACCACACCGTCCGCTAAGCTGCAGAGGTGTAAAAAAAAGAATTGGCACGCCATACAGCGAGGTCAGAGGTAAAAAAAAAACCCATTTCCAGACTAAAGTGAACTAAAGTGGACACTGGACAAAAATCCCTGCTATGTATCGACTAGTGTGACATATGCACATGTCCGGGGAGACCTCCTCTACAACACCACACCGTCCGCTAAGCAGCAGAGGTGTAAAGACAAATTGGCACACCATACAGCGAGGTGAAAGGTCTCTGTTTTTTTTGGCAAATCTAAGCTAGCAAATATAAGACTAAAGTGGACTAAAGTGGACACTGGACAAAAATCCCTGCTATGTATCGACTAGTGTGACATACGCACATGTCCGGGGAGACCTCCTCTACAACACTACACCGTCCGCTAAGCAGCAGAGGTGTAAAAAGAAATGGCACGCCATACAGCGAGGTGAAAGGTCACTGTTTTTTTTGGCAAATCTAAGCTAGCAAATATAAGACTAAAGTGGACACTGGACAAAAATCCCTGCTATGTATCGACTAGTGTGACATATGCACATGTCCGGGGAGACCTCCTCTACAACACCACACCGTCCGCTAAGCAGCAGAGGTGTAAAAAAATAACTCTGCTGCTTAGCGGACGGTGTGGTGTTGTAGAGGAGGTCTCCCCGGACATGTGCGTATGTCACACTAGTCGATACAAAGCAGGGATTTTTGTCCAGTGTCCACTTTAGTTCACTTTAGCTGGAAATGGGATATTTTTTACCTCTGACCTCATGACAACTTTCTTTACACCTCTGCTGCTTAGCGGACGGTGTGGTGTTGTAGAGGAAGTCTCCCCGGACATGTGCATATGTCACACTAGTCGATACATAGCAGGGATTTTTGTCCAGCGTCCACTTTAGTTCACTTTAGTCTAGAAATGGGATATTTTTTTACCTCTGACCTCATGCCAATTTTCTTTACACCTCTGCTGCTTAGCGGACAGTGTGGTGTTGTAGAGGAGGTCTCCCCGGACATGTGCATGTGTCACACTAGTCGATACATAGCAGGGATTTTTGTCCAGCGTCCACTTTAGTTCACTTTAGTCTAGAAATGGGATATTTTTTACCTCTGACCTCATGCCATTTTTTTACACCTCTGCTGCTTAGCGGACGGTGTGGTGTTGTAGAGGAGGTCTCCCCGGACATGTGCGTATGTCACACTAGTCGATACAAAGCAGGGATTTTTGTCCAGTGTCCACTTTAGTTCACTTTAGCTGGAAATGGGATATTTTTGACCTCTGACCTCATGACAATTTTCTTTACACCTCTGCTGCTTAGCGGACGGTGTGGTGTTGTAGAGGAGGTCTCCCCGGACATGTGCATATGTCACACTAGTCGATACATAGCAGGGATTTTTGTCCAGCGTCCACTTTAATTCACTTTAGTCTAGAAATGGGATATTTTTTACCTCTGACCTCATGCCATTTTTTTACACCTCTGCTGCTTAGCGGACGGTGGGGTGTTGTAGAGGAGGTCTCCCCGGACATGTGCATATGTCACACTAGTCGATAAATAGCAGGGATTTTTGTCCAGCGTCCACTTTAGTTCCTTTATTCTGGAAATGGGTTATTTTTTACCTGTGACCTCATGCCAATTTGTTTTTACACCTCTGCTGCTTAGCGGACGGTGTGGTGTTGTAGAGGAGGTCTCTCCGGACATGTGCGTATGTCACACTAGTCGATACATAGCAGGGATTTTTGTCCAGCGTCCACTTTATAAAGTCCATGCACTCCAGTGAATAGCATTTATCCATTTAGATAACTTTTTAATTACTTATCTTTACACAGAAACATTACTTATTACTTATTTTTACATTTTTACATAATGTGTGTCTTATAGAATCGTTTAAATGCTTAATTTATAGTTTTAAGGTGCAAATTAATATTTTTTTCAATACTCTAGAGGTTACTCTTATTTTGAAGAGATCGTCCACCGGAAGTATTATATTTGCTATCTTAGATTTGCAAAAAAAACAGTGCCGTAATCGGCCTGTAGCATTATAGCTACGGACGGTGATGTTGTTCAACAAGGAGGCTGGAATTGTCGTGCCTCTCGGGGATTGTTGATGTTCGTGCCTTTACACATTCTTTACTCCTGTAGGAACAGAAAGCTTGGTGGAAATGTCTCATAAAGGAGATCAAAAGCGTCAAATGGAGCCTGTTCGGCAGAAGATACATGAACAGCTGAACGCGGTGGGAGAGAAGATATTGTGTGTTTTGGAGAAACAGCAGCAGAGTGGTGGTGCTGGTGTTTGTTGTGTGAAGCTTAATTTCAGAATGTTTGTGTTGGAGCGCCTCAGTGCGGCCTCTTCCAGAGAGAGATTGGTGACACTAGAAACTCTGCTCGAGAAACAAAACAAAGTGCTGGACATTGACTTTGATATGGACATCGATCTACACACTGCAGGTTAGTAAACTGAACTCTGAACCACACCAGTGTATGCCTACGTGCTGCGTTGCTACTCATTGGGCCATGGCTCTTTAGCCGACTGGTAACGTACTTGTGCCATAGGAGTGAATACTGGACAACTCACCCCGGTGAGTCTCCCCGGAGTTGTCTTCACTCCGGTGAGTTGTCTTCACTTTCTGACATGTCGGGGTGAGTTGTCTGTACTTTCCGCTGGGGCGAGTTGGGCGAGAAAGTACGGACAGCTCACCCCGAAAGTCCGGACAACTCACCCCGGTGAGTTGTCTTCACTTTCTGACATTGCGGGGTGAGTTGTCTGTACTTTCCGTGGCACCCATTACAGTAGGCCTAATTCAATTTCGGATCTAACTATCGGTTCCTACAGACGTGCGCAGTCACGGCTAATTATTTATTTAAATAAACTACATTACGTTTGACCGTACATTTGACTCTTGTGTTATATTCTTGTGAAATATTCAGTAAAGTATTATTGTGCAATATTCAGTAGTATAGTATATAAAAGAGCTCAAAGGCTACATATTCAGTCAGATAACTCACCCCGAAAGTGAAGACAACTCACCCCGAAAGTGGCCGAAAGTGAAGACATCTCACCCCTGGTGAGTTGTCCGGACGTTCGGGGTGAGTTGTCCTGACAACTCACCAAAAGAGGCAAAAGGGGTGAGTTGTCTTGTTACCAGCCTGAATGTCCCTGGTTCGCCTCTCGGCTATGGATTGTGTGTAGAACGTACAAATTCAATGTTTAGATTAAGAAAAACAAAACAAGCCTTGGCACACAGACAAAGACAGAGAGATATAGATATCTCTCTGATAAATAGATATTTTTTAAACAATGGTGATTGTGACAAAACAAATAAGAATACATGTCATCTAACTTTGAGTTGTTGAGCTGCTCATTCTCTCCTCTTCTGTGGAGAGAATGACGACTGTGGCTCAGGAGGTAGAGCAGGTCGTCCAATGATCCATGGGTCGGCGGTTCGAATCCCGGCTCCTCCTGTCTACATGTCGAAGTGTCCTTGGGCAATACACTGAACCCCAAATTGCTCCCGATGTGCTGGTTGGTACCTTGCATGGCTTCCGCCGCAATCGGTGTGTGAATGGGTGAATGTAATGCACAATCTATGTAAAGCGCCTTGGATAAAGGCGCTATATAAATGTACCATTTCTCTCCTCATGTCTGTGTGTAAAGAGGTTTCATCTGAATGTGAGGAGTGGAGATCCAGTCTGGTCCAGGAGGAACCACAACCTCCACAGATTAAAGAAGAAGAAGAGGAGTGGAGATCCAGTCTGGTCCAGGAGGAACCACAACCTCCACAGATTAAAGAAGAAGAAGAGGAGTGGAGATCCAGTCTGGTCCAGGAGGAACCACAACTTCCACAGATTAAAGAGGAACAAGAGGAGAGGAGCTCCAGTCTGGTCCAGGAGGAATTACATCCGCCACAGATTAAAGAGGGACAGGAAGAGGAGACTGGTGAGTCAACTTTCACATTAATACGTAGGAAGATGTGGTGCAATACTCTATCAGGTAAAACACAATTATATTTTTATTAGGGCCATTCAAGCACATTAATGATACATATATAGTTTTAAAACTAGTTAAGTCAAGTGGATGTCAGAGCCCACACCACAACTATAACAAAGACAATAGACCACTGAAGTCCTGACGTTACTGCCGCTAGATGACACATTTGAACACAAATGAGTCAAGTTCATGAAATATTGGAATATACATTTTTACCATAGTTAAAACCTTCCTTTGTATTGTCTTGAATAATAACAATGACTCTTAGGCCCTTTTCTCAATTCTATGTTTAAACCCTACCCCTCATCCCTTGCCTCTTCCCCTTGCCCCTGTGAGTGTCAAGGGCTAGGGACATAAATCGGGTTCATGCGTTTGGTCCGACATACCATTGGTCCGAACGACAACCTACATCAAACCCTCACCCTAACCTCCCACGGGGCAGCACACCTAAACCTAACCCTTAACCTAACTCTCCCGACCCTTAACGCACCTCGAACCAATGATATGTCGAACCAAAGTATGCCTCCTGGATAAATCATCCCCCTAGGAATTGGAACATCCCTAAATATGGAACATCCCTTGTAGAGATACACTCACTGTATAGGTGATATTCACATTAAACCTGTTCTCAGAAAATAGCTGATCTGCAAGCTCACTATAGGCCAGTGGCTCACTATAGACAAATGGATAAGGGTTAATTTGGTTCCAAACTATCATTTAGCTGGGGACCCCCTGGAACTCTCTCAAGGACCCCTGGGGGTCCCCATAACCCACTTGGGGAACCACTGCTATAAGCTGTAGATCGGTTATTTTGGGAGAAGAGATGGAACGTAAATATAACATTGCTGTGATTAAATATAAAAATATAATGTAATTTTGTCTCATCTTGGTAGCCCACCAGAATGTAATTCAGCTAGATATAGCTCATTCTGACACCTGCTCAACAGTTGTACCTGATTGATTGATTATTGTATCAACAGTTTGTATAGAATGGGTCCAGTTCAAAATATACAGGGTTAGAACAAGGAAAACTATTTACAGTATAGAAAGAAGGGGCTGTGGTCACTGTGTTCATTGTTTTTAATATCATTAAGAACATATTCATAACTGGAGTAATTTTCTATCATGTCCTATGACAAGTCGTGGTATGCTACATATGAATGACAATATTTCAAATTCAACAACATTTAGGACAAAAAAATGCCATCGTGATTCATCTCCATCCCATGTACAGGCTGTACAGCGCAGCTTGCAGTCTGTTCCATAGCTGGTTTGCCTGGGGGAAGACAAAAAACACCATTGCTAATTAGTTATGTAACTTTTGCAACTTGTGGGGATTAGCATAACATTGGTCAAAACCATACCGGCTATCACTGCACTGAGTAGCCAACGTTATGCAGCGTTATGTACAGTAGGCTACTTAACGGCTTTTAAGAGCTCTTAAACTGCAGAATGTTGACATATCGTGCTCTAATGGGGGTCGGACTGATGCCTGCTAGTTAAGCTAGCTTGCATCAGAGTTGTTCCACCGGGGCACGGGCGGTAAATAAATATGGATATTGATAAGGCGCCGATGCCAAATGAATGGGTAACGTTGTATGAATGCAACGCCATGGGATATCGTTAGTTCACGTGAGGTAACGTTAACCTTTGCTAGAGATTGCGATATTTTTGGCGATGCAGATTGATAATACATTCAAATAACATTGGTTATTATCATATTTTTCCATAATAAAGGACAAAAAAGGCTTCTTACCTCGTCCACCTTCCGCCATCTGCGATGTCCCTCCGTTTTAAGTCGGGTTGTGAAACCCCTTCGTTTGAAGGGGATTCTAGCCCTCGCCCTCGTCCCTAACCCTAGCTCCAAAGAGAATTGAGAAAACCCTTCCTCCTCACGTAAACGCGCATCAGCAAGGGGAAGTAAGGGCGAGGGAGAAGGGGGGAATTGAGAAAGGGCCTTACTGAAGTACAAGTTGTTTATACTGCTGTTTTCCACAGAGCACCTCAGGGAGAGGTCTCCAGTGTCTAGAGAGATGGCCTCCACAGAGCACCTCAGGGAGAGGTCTCCAGTGTCTAGAGAGATGGCCTCCACAGAGCACCTCAGGGAGAGGTCTCCAGTGTCTAGAGAGATGGCCTCCACAGAGCACCTCAGGGAGAGGTCTCCAGTGTCTAGAGAGATGGCCTCCACAGAGCACCACAGGGAGAGGTCTCCAGTGTCTAGAGAGATGGCCTCCACAGAGCACCACAGGGAGAGGTCTCCAGTGTCTAGAGAGATGGCCTCCACAGTGCACCTCAGGGAGAGCTCTACAGTTTCTAGAGAGATGGCCTCCACAGTGCACCACAGGGAGAGCTCTACAGTTTCTAGAGAGATGGCCTCCAAAAGACATTCAACGTTGTCAGAGGAACAGCCAGAGATGGACGAGGGACGTGGACTGTTTGATGCAAGGTTGCAACCTGTTGTAAAGTTGTACCGTAGAGGTATGTGCTGTTTTATTTACTTAAACTTTAAGTTTAATTATATCCCTTTAAGTCTTAAAGGGATATAATCGTTACACACTATCTCTATAGTCATGTGTTCAAGACGAATCTGTCCGATATTTCATATTCCATCATAATTGGCTAACATTGGCTTTCAAAGTTTGCAGGATTGGCCCGTTTTGAACAAAAAGCCTCAAACCATGAACAAAATCTTTCACAGACTTTCCTACTTGGCTGAGGAATATATCCCACCCTTTTCACATTGGCCTGTTATAGCGCCACCAACAGGTATATTTTTGCAAAACACAATTTCGGAACAAAATGCCTCAAATCATCCAATTGCAATCCAAGGTGTAAGAAGAAATGGCACCCTTTTCACATTGGCCTATTATAGCGCCACCAGGAGGCCATATCCTGACCTGCCCTGGTGACCTGTGCCCCGAGGGGCACTTTATCTAATTATATAAGGAGGAAGAGTTTTTTCAAAAAGTATACAGTATTTGTTAAAATTACATTTTTATGTGGACACGCCCACCAGTTCATTAAGTATACGTGAGTTTCACCAGAGCACCACCCACCTAATCCAGTCCCTCCGCCTTCTCCTTTAAGACCACCCACTTGTCCCCCCACCCACCCACCATGGCTCTGCCCATTTGTTTACAATATTGTGACCAAGGACCAGGAGATAATGCCCTCTTCATTGGTGGGGGCTATCATCTGTAATAGGAGCAGCCGTAGCCACTCCAACTGTCTTATTGGGGAATTTCACCTGGAGACCTACATTGGACATGGAAATAATTTGTCAACACTTTATGATAGGAATGGAAGAATTGATGTGTATGTAATTATTGCAGCGATAGCTGCACACGTTTGCTTCTCATGCATTTCCTTACAGACTGTCTAATTTGGCACTGGACACCTACTGTTAGCTTAAGTATTCTCTCGAAGAGAGTCATATGGGGACATTACATGTACTCACAAACAATTAATTGGATGTCACTCAAGGTGAGGTCATTGACCCAGACACCCCATACAATGGGAGTTCCTGCCTTGCAGCGTCATTCCTCCACTTTTCTGCGCAGATGCACACATTTACTTGCTAAGAATTCACCGCGGCTGTTGAACCTCGCTTGTTCTTCGACTTGTATCTGGAAATTCACGGCCCCTAAGTAGTGTTTTCTACTCACGGACGATTTGCAGAAAAGTTCTGTAAGTCTTCTTACACGGACGAATAAAAACTCAAGCGGGCCGTCAGGCATCTTGACTTTCCTAGCTTAGCACTTG
This sequence comes from Electrona antarctica, assembly GCF_951216825.1. Lineage (NCBI taxonomy): Eukaryota > Metazoa > Chordata > Actinopteri > Myctophiformes > Myctophidae > Electrona > Electrona antarctica. Next base: position 3,710,868 of record NW_027637034.1, on the reverse strand, counting down.
GCTTGCTGCTCGCTGCTTAAGCTAGCTCACTCGTTACTTCTAGCTTGGCCTTTTCTTCGCTAGCCTGCAGATCAGCCACAAGCTTAGCCTGCTGCTTTCCTCCCAGTTAACTCGAGTAGCCGATAGGCCCTCTTGTTATGCCGCTAGCCCTAGCCTTGCTAGCTCCTAGCTTAGCCCCCTATCATCAGACATTGGCTAACTAGCCTGCAGCTCCGCCAGGTAACCTGCAGCCTCCGCTTGCTCACAGCTCTAGCTTCCGACTTGAGTTGCCATCAGGCCCTCCTGTTTCCCTGCCAGCTCTAGCCCTGCTATCCCCTAGCCTAGCTTCCAGTCGCCTTACGTTAGCTAGTTAGCCCGCCACTCCGCTAGCCAACCTACAGCCCTCGCTAGCTTCCAGCTTTAGCTTTCGGTCGAACAACGTCAACGTATACCATGCGGACAGGCCCTATAGGCCCAGCAGGGCCTACAGACCCGACCGATACGTCTCCCCTCCTCTCTACCAGAGCAGACCCTGGATGACTTGCCCTCATAACAGGACCCGCCAAAACACTACAGTTTGAGTTTGGGCTTTATGCTTGTCTCCCTTACGGGAGGGTGCACACGCTATTTCCGCACGGGTGCATATGCGTACGTGGATCGGGTCCTATCAGCCGACGGTGATCATACGGGAGTGGTGTGCTCCCCATATGACTCTCTTCGAAAGAATACTTAAGCTAACCTCAGTTAGTTAAGTAACTCGAGCAGAGACTCACTATAACTACCCTTCTGCTTATCAAGACGCAGACAAGTGGTTGTTTGGAATGACGCTGCAAGGCGGGACCCCCCCGTTATATACCTTGGGGGCTGGGCCAATGACCGTGTCACGATCCAATCAATTGTTCGTGAGTACATGCAATGTTCTGTGTATCTGCACCACCTAGTTGATGTTGATCTAGAGATGTTCAACTTACTGGTAACACTCCTGAGGTGCTGTTGCTGTTGTCCCCAAGATAAATCATCAGAACAGTGCCTGGCTTCAGTATTTTCTTTTTTTGTATATCCCATATTAACTTCGACTGAGTTCATAAAGCTGTCATCGGCAAAATGTGAACTACACACAAGAGAGGCCTGAGGGAGTGAGGGAATCACCCTGTCTTTATGAATATTAATTCAGCCATTGATCACATATGTTGTCAACTGGTAACGTGTGATTTGACAGTATGATAATAGTACGTCACAATATCACTGTCAAGGTTTCAGCCTCCAGGAAGAAACCCTAAATAAAAAGGGATGCACATAATGAAGTACTGTCACCTCATAGACACCAAAATATGTGGTACTCCATCTTTTAGGTGTTTGATAGGAAACCTCACTAATATATCACCACTGTAACATATCTTCAGACGTACAGTTTCTTGAGTTTTGCCAATTTTAAAGTTTTTAAACAGGCTAGTGTTATATACAAGATCCTACATGGTCTGTGCCCGCCTCCCCTGAGGGAATTCATAAAAGGGAAGCCTGATAGAGGAATCAGCACTAGGGCGACCACTAAAGTGGACTCCGAAGTGCCCGGCCAGCATACCGCCTTCAGTAAAAACATCCTCTCAGTTCAGGGCTGATTAATCTGGAATGATCTACCAATAGATTGTCCTTCATTTCGATCCTTTAAGTTCAATCTAAAAAAAGGTTACTTGACAAGCAAACCTGTGATTAGAGATCCCCCGATACCAGTATTGGAACATTGCCCGATATGCCCTTACTTGGTCATATCGGGATCTGTGAATATGCCAGTCTGTCTAAACAACGAAACACCTCCGCTCTGCTCCGTCTCTCCTTCTCTCTCTCTACGCACATGCACACTCAACGTGCAGTCACTGGCTCAAAAAGCTCATTATCTCTACTACAATATATATAAAACACACACAGACTTTTGCCGCATGTTCTGCGGTTCACTACTAGTCCAACGTGTGAAGAATGCAACACAGCTGAACGGTCAAAGCTTAGCATAGCATATGAGTCAAGTTAGACGAATGTCAACCCTTGACTTTTGGTCGGTGGACTTCAAATACTTTTTCCCCCCCTTTTTTTTGTATTCATATTATTCTCTGGTATCGGATTGATATCGGTATTGGACTATACGCAAGCTGTGGTATCGGATCGGCAACGAAACAATGGGATCGGGACATCTCTACTGTACCTGTGACTACATATAGTCAAATAATAGTCTAGTGCACTTTGACAGTGTATCCTGTATTACTTGAAAGCAGTGTTGTTCAAGTTACTTTTAAAATGTAATTGGTTATAGTTATAGTTACTAGTTAAAAGTAACTAATTACTTTACTAGTTACTAAATTATGAAAGTAACTAGTTACTAGTTACTTTATAGTTTACTTTATAAAAGAATAAAGGTTTTAAAAAAGATTTTCCAATGCAGATACTATGGTTCTCATTCACAACGGCGTTTACGCTCATAACGTTACGTAACGTGAGCTTAACGTGAGCGGACAGGCATTTATGTGGCTGTTAATCTATTCCCCGCATGAATCAATGCAGCTCTGATATTAAAAAAAATCTATTTTACCTCTGCAGGCGAGTGTGCAATTGTTCGTTCTTTTTTTAATTATAACCCTGCAATGCATTCATCAGTAAGGGCTTTTATCATTGCCGAGTTGTAGGCTAATATAGCATTTGGTCGTGTGGTGAACAGTACAAATTAACTTCTTTCTCATTATGTGAAAGTAACTGTAACATCAGTTAACTTATTAACGTTCTGACATTTAACAAGGAGTGAAGCAATGCGTGCCAAGTTGGCAAGTTTCGTTTATAATTATATACATATAACTTGCGCTGTTTGCTTGAAGATCTGTCCATGCAGAGACCCGCCTGTCAAAATGAACTGCTCTACAAGCTCATCGCGGCTGTTGTATATAGCTTGGGAATCCTCTGTGCAGGCTATGATGACGTATTTCGATATTTCCTGTTGCCTTATATGGTGTTGAATGGGCGTGGATGTTCCATCTATACCAGGCGACACCAGGCGAATCGCTTGGGAAAAATGCGGAAAGGATACACTCGGCGATCCGCACAAATGTGATTACACCAGGTTCCCTGAATAACACAGGACTTAACCGTAGCTTGATCGGACGGATTTCCGATATCTATACGCATCCGTTTACGCATCAGTTACACTGTGGCGTATTTCTCCTTTGTGAATGAGAACCATTGTTTTCAAGGAAAAACTATTCCCTAATGTCACTGGTCCAGTTGTGGTTTGCTTTAAGCTCTACTCTAAAAAACAGGAATAGAACACTTATGCCAATAGTACAATATCCAAAATCACTACAATATCCAGTCTAATGATATGGATATAATACTGATGCCCTGCCCATGCACAGACAGGCCTAAAGTAATTACCCAATGTTACCCTATGTTGACCAATCATCATCATTATGATGATGTTATGCCCTGTGGAAGCTTTTCTCTTTCTCATGTGGAATGTGTTTCACTCTGGGAGCGCACTCAGCGCACCATGTCAGTTTACATGACAAACTCGTCCGCACTGGCAGGAGAAGGAGACGGTTCTTTAGGATTACATTACGTAACGTGGGTAACTACTAACTCACCCATTGAAAACACAGTAACTATAATGGCGTTACTGAATGGGAAAATGTAAAGAGTTACGTTACAAGTTACAGCAAAAAGTGGTTTCTTTATGTAAAGTAACTTAATGTAAGGGCGTCAGTTCCAACACTGCTTGAAAGCAATACTGCGCTTCATGCACAAGTTACTTTAGTTACAAATCTGTGTTGCCCTATAAAACACTGCTAAAACATTTAGATGCACTTTATACCTATTTGTACATTATTCTTGTTCTTGTATGTATGTTTTTATACTTGTTTGGAATGTTTCAACGCATTCCACTGTCTATTTATGTTGCATTCACATGTAATGTCCATTAATATGCACTGTCCCGTCCAAATAACCTAACAACTTGTGATTTAGAAATGGAGAAGATGAAGTTCCTCCAACTACCAAAGCTATAAAACCTGAAACACTGCATGGAGAAATGCAAATTTCAAACTTGAAATGGGTTTCTCTCTTTGTGTCTTTTTTTTCCTAGATGTCGCACACCTCCCCGTGTTCACTGAACAACAGGAGAGGAGCTTCAGTCTGGTCCAGGAAGAATCACATATTAAAGATCAGGATAAGGATAAGGATCTACTTCAAAGACAAGATGAGGCTGATGGGTCAACGTTGACATTACTAGCAGTGACAAGTGAAGATGATCATGATGATGTAAACAGAGAGACAGAGCCTGTAGCCAGCACCTCAACTCAACACACAAAAACACAAGCCCATGTAGAGGACTGTGGAACATCACAACCAACTAGTGACGACCAGCTCCTCTCTTCATACTGTTCTGAATCTGACACTGAAGGCAGTGATGATTGGGAGGAGAGCAGTGCAGGTCTGTCAACTTTAAACACACTGAAATCACACAAGACACAACATGTGGAAGGACAACGATTGTCTTTGAACAGCAAGCTGTCCCAGGACCAGAAATCATCAAAACAAACTCACTCCATGAGGAGAGACACAGGGGAAAAAAGCTTTAGTTGTACAGAGTGTGGCAAACGTTTTAATTTGAAGGCAAATCTGATTAATCACAAAATGATTCATACAGGGGAAAAGCCGTTTACTTGCAAAGTTTGTGGCAAGGGTTTTATTACAAATCGTCAACTAAAAACTCACATGATGAATCATACAGGGGAGAAGCCCTTTACTTGCAAAGTTTGTGGCAAAGGATTTAGTCGAGATGGTCATCTAAAAGCACACATGATTACTCATACAGGGAAAAAGCCCTTTACATGCAAAGTTTGTGGCAAAGCATTTAGTCGAGATGGTTATCTAAAAATACACACGAGGACTCATACAGGAGAAAAGCCCTTTACTTGTATGGTTTGCAATAAAGGCTTTAGTCATAGTAATTTTCTAAAAGAACACACAAGGACTCATACAGGAGAAAAGCCCTTTACTTGCCATGTGTGTGGTAAAGGCTGTAGTCATAATAATAATCTAAAAAAACACATGAAGACTCATACAGGGGAAAAACCCTTTACTTGTACAGTTTGTGGTAAAGGCTCTCGTGACTTAAGTTGTCTAAAAACACACATGAGGACTCATACTGGGGAAAAGCCCTTTACTTGTACGGTTTGTGGTAAAGGCTGTGCTCTGAGTGGTCATCTAAAAACACATATGAGGACTCACACAGGGGAAAAGCCCTGTACTTGTAACGTGTGTGGTAAAGGCTTTAGTAAAATGTGTTCACTAAAAACACACATGAGGACACATACGGGGGAAAAGCCCTTTACTTGTATAGTTTGTGGTAAAGGCTGTGCTCTGAGTGGTCATCTAAAAACACACATGAGGACTCACACAGGGGAAAAACCATTTACTTGTAATGTGTGTGGTAAAGGCTGTAGTAGAACGGGTCATCTAAAAAGACACATGAGATCTCATACGGGGGAAAAGCCCTTCACATGCATAGTTTGTGGTAAAGGTTTTTGTGAAATGGGTGAATTAACAATACACATGAGGACTCATACAGGAGAAAAGCCCTTTACTTGCACAGTTTGTGGTAAAGGCTATGCCCAGAGTGCAAATCTGAAGCAACACATGAAGACTCATACTGGGGAAAAGCCCTTTACTTGTAACGTGTGTGGTAAAGGCTGTGCTCAGAGTGGTCAACTAAAAACACACATGATGACTCATACAGGGGAAAAACCATTTACTTGTATTGTGTGTGGTAAAGGCTGGAGTGAAATGGGTAATCTGAAACAACACATGAGGACTCATACAGGGGAAAAGCCCTTTACGTGTAGCATTTGTGGTAAAGGCTGTGCTCAGAATAGTGATCTAAAAAGACACATGAGGACTCATACAGGGGAGAAGCCCATAGACACATGAGGAATCATACAGCGGGGGGACCCCTTTAGTTGTACTTAGGGGCAAATGCTTGGGAATGATGAACCCATTTAGGGTGATGCAGACAATGATTCTAATTCAGGATGAAGTTATAGATACTAAAACGGTTGAATCACATAATCTGACTATATCAACATGACTGATTAAATGCCACCACAATTGAGTTTCTTGATCTTGAGTATCTTTTGTATGTAAAACCTATATAAACATGGCACAAAACGTTTTGACTTTTGTACTTGTGAGCATTTGTGGGATGAGCAATCCAGTTATGTTTTTGTCATTTCTATCCCCATGTTTGCATCAACACCTTGGTTTTTAAAAGAACATGACAACCCCTTTTTTGGCCTTTCTGGCACATGTTTTGATTAATTTGTTTCTTTCCATTTAAATGTATTGCTTTTTTCCCCATTTTGGTATACATGTATTTGCAAATAAACCAAAGTATAGCTATCATTATTGGTACAATTCCTTATTCTGAAAGTAGTGTGAAATAGTGTGAATTCATAAAACCCAAGTTTAAAGTGCTGTATTACTTAAAATCGTATTCAGTTTTAATTCTATTGGAGGAAGCAACCCAAGTATTTTACTCATGTAACTATAACTACCCTGGAACAAAAATATATGAAAGCAATTCATGAGCATTCTGTTTGTTTGCATTGTGGTCAAGATATGTGCATTGTGAATAGTAACCATACACAATGTGCATGTGTGCAAGGCCTGCAAAATACTGTGCAATATCAAATATCCAAGATGGATTGAACACTGGGAGAAGAGCGCACACACACACACACACACACACACACACACACACACACACACACACAGACAGAGAGAGAGAGCGCTAACACCTTTACAATGCAGGCCGCTGACATACTATGACACTGGCACATTATGCTTTAACACATTTTGCTGTGGACTTCCTGGTACCTCCTCAATGACCTCTGGAGTTGACCTTACCCGTTTTTTGCACCACTGGTATCGCATCTTTAAACTAGAACTGCACTCTGTCGAGTGCCTACTTGCGCGCGCAAGTATTGTCGACCGCTACGAACTTTCAAATCTCAGCCTCTCTTTGAAACATTGACATTAAATACTAAAGTCGGGTTATAACTGGCTGTCAATGGTGACGTATTTAGTGTGGTTGCCCTAACAGTGCAACCAGACTATTGTTATTGTAAATTTGGATACTTTGCCGCACTACTCCTCCCACAGTTTCTGCCGCACACACTCGAGCTATATGTCAAATCGACCGGCTTCATCGGGGATCGTGTGCTTGCTCATTGCTAAGAGATCCGTTGTATATTTTAATTGATATTAATTAATTAGTTCTCCATAGACTTATAATGGGGAAATCGAAGACTAAATTTAAGTATTTTTTTCCCTTGGAGACCGTAAGCGCCATATTTACAAGACTTGGGGGGGAGGTTCATAATAATTATGAAAATTAATTGAAAAAGAATTACATCAGTCGGCCTCATGGTGGCGCTATAACATCCCACTTTGAGTTTTTCCCTATAACTCTTGAACCGTAAGTCTTAAAATCAACATTTATTTTTCCATTGATTCCTTGGGTCATGATGCATTTCCACGCCCATTTTCGTCATGGAAAAAAAATCAGCAAATTTGAATATTCTCCAAAAAACACTTTTGGCTCCTCCTCCTACAGATTTTGTCCAAATCTCACACATGATCTCCGGACCTATCCGATTGATGGTGACGTAATTAAGATATGTTTCATTGTCGGGTTATAACTGGCTGTCAATGGTGACGTAATTAGGATGTTTCAGTGTCGGGTGAATTAAAGGCAATGTCTGTATGTATACATGTATGTAATCTGAAACCTATCTTTATTACGTCAACATCAAAAGCCAGTTATAACCCGGCATTGATACATATCTTAATTACGCCACCATCATACCTACCAAGCATACATGTGCATTTGTACCAGCACGACCACAATACTTGCGTGCTCTGCTTGCGCAAGTAACAAGACACAAGTCTGTTTAGATCTCTGTTACGAGTTAGCAACGATGATGTCATCAAATGTTTTGTCCAATCAGTGTGTAGCTGTGGCGCCCCAGCTTGGGAGAGTATAAGTAAACATGGCACACGTTCCACATCCCAAATCGTAAAAAAAACCGATATCTTCACCCAACACCCGAAGTTTTATAGTGCGTGGGGGACGTGAGTACGAATAGAGAAAATTATTATCCTGAAACTGGAGATGTCGTGGGAAGTGCAACTAGAGGAGATAAATAACCGCCTGCTGATGGCAGCCCTCGAGGATGAGAGCGACTACCGCCACGAAGTGTTGACCACCGAGCAGCTCGTCCAGAACATGGTGGAGTGTGTCCGGAAGGTCAACGAGGTCCTCCAGAACCCTGTGACGATCACGCGCATTTTTCTTAGTCACTTCAAATGGGATAAAGAGAAGCTGATGGAGAGGTACTTTGATGGAAACCTGGACAAGCTGTTCTCCGAGTGTCATGTAGTCAACCCCGGTATGAACTCGCAATCTACCCGTCCTCCGATCAACATGGCATCGACTGCACAGGATGTCCCATGTGAGATCTGCTATGTGGACTACCCCAACACTTACTTCACAGGCCTGGAGTGTGGACACAACTTCTGTAGGAAGTGCTGGGGACATTACTTGACCGACAAAATCGTGAAAGAAGGAAAGGGACAGACCATTTCTTGTCCTTCTCATGAATGTGACATATTGGTCGACGACGACACGGTCATCCGTCTCATAAGTAATTCAAAGGTGAAGTTGAAGTACCAGCATTTAATCACAAATAGTTTTGTAGACTGCAACCGACTGCTAAAGTGGTGTCCTGCACCTGGCTGCCATCACGTCATCAAAGTCCAACATCCAGAAGCCAGGCCTGTGCGGTGCAAGTGTGGCCATGAGTTCTGCTTCAGCTGTAGAGAAAAGTGCCACGATCCTATCAGGTGCAAGCGGCTGAAGTCATGGATCAAACTATACAAAAAAGACCTCCCAGAAAGTAAATGCGTAAACTGGATTGAAGCAAACACCAAGGACTGTCCAAAATGCCACTCCCCAATCGAGAAGAATGGTGGCTGCAATTGGATTGTTTGTGGGAAGCGGAACTGCGGCATTCTGTTCTGTTGGGTCTGCCTGAAAGGTCCAGATAAACACGATGGTGCCCATAACTGCAATAGTTACAAAGATGATGCTGGGGCAGCCAAAAAGCGCCCCATTGCAGACATGCATAGATACAGGTTCACGTTCTATTACGAACGCTACATGAACCACATGCAGGGCCTGCGCCTCGAGCAACGTCTCTACGCTAACGTCAAGGAGAAGATGAAAGAGGTGACGCCGCAATTCCTGAAGACGGCGGTGGATGTGCTGGGACGGTGCCGCTCCACGCTCATGTACACCTACGCCTTTGCCTTCTACCTCAAGAAGAACAACCAGGCCGTCATATTCGAGAACAACCAGGCGGATTTGGAAAACGCCACCGGTGTGCTGTCTGGCTACCTGGAGAGGGAAATCTCCCAGGGTTCCCTGCCGGACATCGAACGGAAAGTACAACATAACAAATACAAATACTGTGAGAGCAGACGAAGAACGCTGCTAAAGCATGTGCACGAAGGCTATGAGAATGACCTCTGGGAATACATCCGCATATAGACTCTTGATTATATTGATAACAAAATCACACCTGTGTGAAGTGAGGGGCGCTCTCATCATCGTACATCATCAATACCTTCATCCGAAGTAAAAGTAATAAACTTTCTCCTAAATCCTTCCAAGAAGGAGTGTACACTTTCGTATGTGTATTTATATAGGATTGGAGTCTTTATAAATACACAAAAGATCACACGCATGATGTGTGTGTGTGTGTGTGTGTGTGTGTGTGTGTGTGTGTGTGTGTGTGTGTGTGTGTGTGTGTGTGTGTGTGTGTGTGTGTGTGTGTGTGTGTGTGTGTGTGTTCAAATTTGATTCAAAGCTGGTTTCAGGAGATCCGTCTCAGTCTGAATGCAGTAACCTGATTCTAAATCGGGTTCCATGCGACTTGTTTGTGTAAAAAAAATCAGATTCCAATCTGAGACTTGTTTGTGTAAGGCAAATCCGATTCCAATCTGGATGCGACACAGATCTGATTCAGGCTGGATTTGGCTGCCAGTCTGAGATCTGTGACAGATCTGATCTGGTCACTTGCAAATGCACTGTGAATGGTCGGGCCAAAAGATCCGATTTGAGAGATAAATCAGACTTAAATCGGATTTTACTGGATGTGACTGCAGTCTTATACAGTAGCATAGGAGCTCAAAAACAGTTAAAGGGGAAAACCACCCATTTTCAACATTTTACTATGTCATTAATATACCTTAGAGCTGTTGTGTGGAAATAATAAAAAAGTCCCCCCATTCTGTGTTTCCTAGAACTGTAATTATGAAAAAAATCATTAACATGGTGAAACACATCTTGATGACATCATCAAGATGTGTTTCACCATGTTAATGATTTTTTTCAGACCTCTAGTTCTAGGAAACACAGAATGGGGGAACTTTTTTATTATTTCCACACAACAGCTCTAAGGTATATTAATGACATAGAAAAATGTTGAAAATGAGTGGAATGCCCCTTTAATGGTTGTATAGTCCAAGCATAGTAAAACGGCCTTAGCCGTCATCACAAATGTATAGAGGTCATGTGGGCAAGTGGCTATGGACGAATTTAGCCCAATACAAGGAGTGTTTAGTTCAAAACTAATTGGAATGGGCCTGGGCCATGGCTCAGTGGTCCAGGCACCTTGGCTGGTAATCCAGTCTGGCAGTGTGCCGCGGGTTCGACTCCCGATCCCGACGGCCTTTACTGCATGTCTTCCCCCCATCTCTCTCCCCATTTCCTGTCAGCCTACTGTCTGTCCCTCCATAAAAAATATGAAATAAAGGCGAAAGCCACAAAAAAAACCATTAAAAAAAAAATAATAATAATAACTGGAATGGATTCAGAATCATGAAAAAACCTAGTTGTGGCCATATGGATTTGGCCACTGTGGCAACCCCGAAGGTCGCCGGCTCGGGCGCCCTAGCTAAATCATTAGAGCATATGCCCTGGGCTACATCTGTGCAAAATTTGATGCTTTTAGACAAATTAGTGCAAAATCACCCTCCCACTCTCCCTAAGCCTCTCACTAGAAGGGCTTACTGACCAGAAGAAAGCTTGGAGTGGACGAAATTGTTTAAATATTGTCTCACTGATCATGATTCCTGTAATAGATATCCAGCGAACATGACACACATGTTCTGGTCACTATTCAGGGGATATTAATACAATCTGGGAATACATTTCTTACCAAGAATTTTCTCCACCAATGTGTTTGTAAAGGTGTCTACTAACATATCCCACTGGTTTCTATTCAACCACCCTAGGGGAATTTTTGACAGCTGCTGAAAGCCACACAACCATTATAAGGCAACATGTTCCAAATTTCATTATGCTTTAAGTAGTATGTGACATGTCAAACTAGGGTGTTTTCATGATTCTGAATCCATTCCAAGCATTAGTTTTTCACGAAAAACAATCCTTGGACTAAAAATGTCCATATAATAAGGGAAAATTAGCTTAAGTTATGGCAAATCTGGAAAAAAAATGCTTACCACTAGCTTGCTTCACAGATGTGTTCATAAAGGTGTCTACTATCACAGAAAAAATTGTTCCAACCCAACTCCCTTGGGAAACTTTGTGACAGCTGCTGAAAGTTGGGGTACCATTATCAACCAATATAAGGCAAAACATTCCAAATTTCATTATACTTTAAGTAGCATGTGACATGTCAAACTAGGGGGTTTTCATGATGCTGAATCCATTGCAAGCATTAGCTTTGCACAAAAAACACTCCTTTGCCTAAAAATGCCCATAGCCGTCATCACAAATGTGATAAGGTCAGCACATGTGGGCAAGTGGCTATGGCCGAATTTAACCCAAAGAAGGTAATTTTTAATTACCTTTTTATTTTTTTGGTATTCAGACAGCCAGCAGTGGGTAGAACGCTCCCCAAAAATGTAATCTCTGTGACACATCTGGGGGGGGGGTTGGGGGACATCTAGGGGCCGCAATCTGCATTCAAAGATGTTCCTAGAAGCTTTGTCATTGGTCGATTTGCCTGTCTGCTTCCTGATTGGTTAGTCATTGCGACCGGGTTTTCTAGGAACATCATTGAATGCAGATCGCGGCCCCTAGATGTGTCACAGAGACGAATTTATTTTTTTGTGAGCGTTTTACTCATTGCTGGCTGTCTGAATACCAAAGAAAAAGAAAAGGTCATTAAAATTTGGACATTATTGCTTATAGCAGCTTTAAAATAGGGTGCATTTTGCATCCCAAAAAGTTTATAGTTCAGGGACGCAATACAACAACGACCTCTGTATCCATGAGATGCACTACTGTACTGTTGTACACGCAGAAGTATAAAAACTTCAGCAAAAACAGAAGTGCCACATGGTCATGAAGCGGTGCCGCGCCACGGTCATGAAGCGGTGCCGCGGCGCGGCACCGCTTCATGACCGTGGCGCGGCACCGCTTCATGACCGTGGCGCCGCTTGAAAAGGCCCTTTACCAGTCACACACACACACACACGGCTCTTTTTACGTTTTAGTGCCGAAGGTTTTTAGATGAACTGAAAACAGAAGATGAGGAACACAACAGGTTCACAGACTGGAGGTTTTGGGGCAGATTCACACTATATGGTCCCGCCGCGGTGGGCACTCGGGTCTAGCAGGGACCACTTGCCAGATGTTGTGGCAAGTTCCCGGGAGTGGATCAACCAAACCGTTCCCGGGATCACATCGGGACCGGTTGAGGTGATACGGATCGATGCAATGTGAAAGCATTGAATACAATTGAATGAAGTGTACTCGGATCGATGCAATGTGAAAGCATTGAATACAGTTGAATGAAGTGTACTCGGATCGATGCAATGTGAAAGCATTGAATACAGTTGTAAGCTTCATGACCGTGCCGCGCCACGGTCATGAAGCGGTGCCGCGCCACGGTCATGAAGCGGTGCTGCGCCACGGTCATGAAGCGGTGCCGCGCCACGGTCATGAAGCGGTGCCGCGCCACGGTCATGGAAATAAAACACAAATATAGAAATGTTTGTTTTGTAGATCGGGTAAATTGTCATTGTCATTTTGGACTCCAAAGTAAAACAAAATAATCTAGGGTTGGGTGACCCGGAAACCGTTTATTTTTCAGATTTCGGTTCCCGTGACTTGAGGGCAGATTCACACCCATTCAGTCCCGTTGATTTGATTTGAGCCGTTTTCCCCCGAAACCGATTGGCTGGTACAACTGTATTCAATGCTTTCACATTGCAGCGATCCGTATCCCAGTACACTTCATTACAACTGTATTCAATGCTTTCACATCGCAGCGATCCGTATCCCAGTACACTTCATTACAACTGTATTCAATGCTTTCACATTGCAGCGATCCGTATCCCAGTACACTTCATTCAACTGTATTCAATGCTTTCACATTGCAGCGATCCGTATCCCAGTACACTTCATTACAACTGTATTCAATGCTTTCACATTGCATGGATCCGTATCCGAGTACACCTCAACCGGTCCCGATGTGATCCCGGGAACGGTTTGGTTGATCCACTCCCGGGAACTTGCCACAACATCTGGCAAGTGGTCCCTGCTAGACCCGAGTGTCCACCGCGGCGGGACCATACGGTTTGAATCTGCCCTCCAGTCTGTGAACCTGTTGTGTTCCTCATCTTCTGTTTTCGGTTCATCTAAAAACCTTTGGCACTAAAACGTAAAAAGAGCCGTGTGTGTGTGTGTGACTGGTAAAGGGCCTTTTCAAGCGGGAAGCGAGGAACGCAGGCGTTGTCGCCTGGATCAACGACAGGTCTGGATCAACCACAGGTCTGCTCCAGGTCTGGATCAACCACAGGTCTGCTCCAGGTCTGGATCAACGACAGGTCTCCTCCAGGTCTGGATCAACGACAGGTCTCCTCCAGGTCTGGATCAAGGACAGGTCTCCTCCAGGGGCCCGTTCCACTAAACTTGGATTAGAGATTAAGCCGGGATTTAACAGATATCCTGGCTTAATATATCCTGGATCAGCGATTAACCGGTTTCATGAAAGCATCTTGCCAGATTAATTTAACCAGTTAACCTGGATATGTTGATGCTACACTAGTTACCATGGAAACTAATGCTTTGGACCAGGCTAACAGCCAGGTTTAACCTAATCCTGATGTCTTTACTGTTCATTAAGCAGTCAAACTGATCACAAACCAATGATCTTTTCCCACACTTATTCAATTATTATGGGTTTATGTTGCCTTGTTTTAATCGGTCTGCATTAAAGGACTAATTTAAGCACTATATACAAAATCAAATAAACAAAATATATAGGCTGCACAACCTCATAACAGCTTGTGAGCTTGTAGATCAGCTACTTTTGGTGAATGTTCCCCCAGAATACGTTTGCCGTGGTGCAAGTGGTAAAGAATAATTATTATATTATACAATTATTTAAAAAAAAAATGTAAAGGTGAAAACATTACTAAATATTACCATTACTCATTGTTTTACAACATATTACCATTGTAACATTTCACCCACTATTGAACCCATGACCCACAGTTCACCAGTCTGGCCCCTGTCTGGACAACAACCCCCTTCCCCAAAGGTAGCTCCCTCAGAGGAGGGAGTTATGGCCAAATATCACAATGCGACAATATCATTATGCTTACAATATTAAGAATTCTGTTACATGTATTATGACGATTTCATTATGATGTTTTAAGTTAAGAGTAGTGGTAAAATGTAGACTATATTTTTGGGGTAGTTAATCATTCAGTCTATCCACTATTGAGAGTGTTTTCTCTCTTTAATTACAGCAGCAGTATTTATTTTAGAAGCTTAAAGGGGCATTCCACTCATTTTCAACATTTTACTATGTCATTAATGTACATTAGAGCTGTTGTGTGGAAATAATACAAAACGTTCCCCTATTCTGTGTTTCCTAGAACTAGAGGTCTGAAAAAAATCATTAACATGGTGAAACACATCTTGATGACATCATCAAGATGTGTTTCACCATGTTAATGATTTTTTTCATGATTACAGTTCTAGGAAACACAAAATGGGGGGACTTTTTATTATTTCCACACAACAGCTCTAAGGTATATTAATGACATAATAAAATGTTGAAAATGGGTGGTTTTCCCCTTTAAGTCCTTGTATCAGTAAGTCTTGAATAGATTACTAAAGATACTGAGATATACAGAAGGGGGCAGTAATGCAACTATTAAGGATGCAAACCATGTAGAATACCCCATGAAGAAGAAGGATCAGTAAATCTGTGTTCCACCGAATCGGTCTAGAGACAAAAAGCCAGGCTGTCTATTCAGCCAGGCTTTATGATCCTGGCTCGCTAAATCCGCCCATTCTAAGCCTCGCTTGGCTTTAGTGGAACGGAATAAACCAGGCTGTAAAGACCAGGATTTAAAAAGCCTGGTTTTGGCCTAAATCCTGGATTAGTTCATCCAAGTTTCGTGGAACAGGCCCCAGGATTTAACAAGCCTGGTTTTGGTTTAAATCCTGGATTAGTTAATCCAAGTTTCGTGAAACAGGCCCCAGGTCTGCTCGAGAGGGGCGCAACAACGCAAGCGAAAAAAAAAAAACAACAGCTACACAGAATCCTGGGGCCTGTTCCACGAAACTTGGATTAACTAATCCAGGATTTAGGCCAAAACCAGGCTTTTTAAATCCTGGTCTTTACAGCCTGGTTTATTCCGTTCCACTAAAGCCAAGCGAGGCTTAGAATGGGCGGATTTAGCGAGCCAGGATCATAAAGCCTGGCTGAATAGACAGCCTGGCTTTTTGTCTCTAGACCCATTCGGTGGAACACAGATTTACTGATCCTTCTTCTTCATGGGGTATTATGGCAGTTTGCATCCTTAATAGTTGCATTACTGCCCCCTTCTGTATATCTCAGTATCTTTACTAATCTATTCAAGACTTACTGATACAAGGACTTAAGCTTCTAAAATAAATACTGCTGCTGTAATTAAAGAGAGAACATACTCATGTACTATAATATAATATAATAATTCTTCTTAACCATGCACTTGCACGACAGCAAACCTATTCTGGGGAACATTCACCAAAAGCAGCTGATCTACAAGCTGTCATGATGTTGTGCAGCCTATATATTTTGGTTCTTTGATTTTATATAGTGCTTTAATGCAGACCGATAAAAATAAGGCAACATAAACCCATAATAATTGAATAAGTGTGGAAAACATCATTGGTTTGTGATCAGTTTGACTGCTTAATGAACAGTAAAGACATCAGGATTAGGTTAAACCTGGCTGTTAGCCTGGTCCGGAGCAGGCTAAATCCAAAGCATTAGTTTCCATGGTAACTAATGTAGCATCACTTTCATGAAACCGAATCAAGCCTCAACATATCCAGGTTAACTGGTTAAATTATTCTGGCAAGATTAACCAGCTTTCATGAAACCGGTTAATCGCTGATCCAGGATATATTAAGACAGGATATCTGTTAAATCCCGGCTTAATCTCTAATCCAAGTTTCGTGGAACGGGCCCCAGGTCTGGTGAGTCGCGGGAGGCGTGTGCACGGAACGAGCACGGGCGCGACAACGTCACGGAACACTTGTGTTGTCGCACCGCGCAGAAACACAGGTCTCATTGAAAATGAACTATAGGCTTGTTATATCGCTTCACATTTCAAAGGCCCTTCACTGTATGTAAAAGGAAAAAAAGGCTGTTCTGTTTCGAGAAACAAAAAAGGAAATAACCTAATCTTTAGTTGTGTGAATTATCCACACGTGTTTTCTTTTTATTAATTTCTACTTTTAGTGTACTGCGTTTCTTTCACCAACGCGGATAGCGGAGGGTGTGTGTCCGCTACACACAGTGCATGCTCTCCACACACACACACACACACACACACACACACACACACACACACACACACACACACACACACACACACACACACACACACACACACACACACACACACACACACACACACTCACTCCCAATCTAAACTATGGAATGAACTTCCCATTACAGTCAGAACTACAGACTCACTTCCAATCTAAACTATGGAATGAACTTCCCATTGCAGTCAGAACTACAGACTCACTCCCAATCTAAACTATGGAATTAACTTCCCATTACAGTCAGAACTACAGACTCACTCCCAATCTAAAGTATGGAATGAACTTCCCATTGCAGTCAGAACTACAGACTCACTCACTCCCAATCTATACTATGGAATGAACTTCCCGTTACAGTCAGAACTACAGACTCACTCCCAATCTAAACTACGGAATGAACTTCCCATTGCAGTCAGAACTACAGACTCACTCCCAACCTTCCGCCGTAGTCTGAAAACCCACCTTCATCATGGCCCGTAGCCCCTTAGATAGCACTTTATGTAGACTTAGATAGCATTTTATACAGACTTGTAGCATGTTACGTAGACAGCACTAGAATTGCATGTTATGTAGTCATAGCACTTCATAGTACATATGTATAGTATAGTAGTATATAATATAGTATAGTATATACTATAGTATATAGTAATATAATATAGTATAGTAGGTATAGTTTATATGTATAGTTTAATTATATAGATATTCCACTGTTATGTTCTTAGCTTACGCATGTTTCATGATAACTAACTTTTGTATGTGATGTATTGCCGTGCTTTTTGTTCTTGCTTAATGTAAATCTCTCTGGATTAAGAGCGTCTGATAAATGCCTAAATTGTAATTGTCAATTTGAAGCTATATGATTCCCTGCTTTCACATGACATGAAAAAAAACTAAAATTATATTTAATATCACTGACTCTCTCTCACATCCAGGAAGGAGTGTGTGGATGTCGCAGGAGTGAGGAGGTGCTGCACTCTGCTGGTCATCGGAGGTACTGCGGCCTGGCTGTGTGGATTATAGCGTTGTCTGTGTGGACTGGAGTTCCTGATTCCTCTCGTCTGTCCTGGGCGTGCACACATAGACATCAAAGGGGGCTTCAACCTCTGCCCTTTTACCCGTCTGTAAAACAACTGCCCTTTTACCCGTCTGTAAAACAACTGCCCTTTTACCCGTCTGTAAAACAACTGCCCTCTCCAGACCACGAATGCAGCATTTACTATGCGGTGAAAGAAATGCACATGCCCTCCTCTCCCTTCCATGCCATATATACCGGAAGGAAGGCAGCTTCCAGGAGAGTTGCTTTTTTTCCCGAAGTCTCCTGAACTTGAACGCAGCATTTTTGCGTTGCGTAAATTTGTTTATAAATCCATGTCGTTACACACACCTGCATCTCCACTAGCTAAAGAGTGCTGGGTTTGGCCCCCAAAAATAGCTGATCTACAAGCTCTCAACGCATTGAGAGCATGTAGATCATGCTATTTTCGCTATTTCTGTCCAAAAGTGCCCTCCTATGGGATGTCAGCCTCCCCCTGCCCCTCTGACACTGCACGTCCCTGTGTCTGACCACTGACACTGGACCCACTCAGGGCGTCTGACCACTGACACCTGGACCCACTCAGGGTTTCTGACCACTGACACTGCACCCGCTCGTGGTTTCTGACCACTGACACTGGACCCACTCATGGTTTCTGACCACTGACACTGGACCCACTCATGGTTTCTGACCACTGACACTGGACCCACTCAGGGTTTCTGCACTCCAACCATTAGTTTGGACACCTACTTACCTTCCTACCTGTCTACCTGTCTACCTGCGTACCTGTCTACCTGTCTACCTGCGTACCTGTCTACCTACCTGTCTGTCTGTCTACCATACTTCTGGATGGAAAAAGGTCTTGTATTTAATTATCTCTGTTCTGAAATGGGAACGGTTTAATGTCCATCTTCTGAAATGGGGAAAAAGGGTCTTGGGTCTAAAATCACCTGAAATGGAAAAGGCACAATATGGCACCAATATGGCGTCGGTGTCACATTCTAGATGTTTTTCTTTCCTTTTTTTTCCTTCTTTTTAACACACCATTATAATGTTCTTATTTTAATCAATGCTGACTAAGTCTCCAGGTTTTCTTCACCATATGTAGGACACCGATTTACTACCACACTATTTACAATATGGAATAGTAGGAGTCCAACTAGTACTGATTTACTACCACACTATTTACAATATGGAATAGTAGGAGTCCAACTAGTACTGATTTACTACCACACTATTTACAATATGGAATAGTAGGAGTCCAACTAGTACTGATTTACTACCACACTATTTACAATATGGAATATTAGGAGTCCAACTAGTACTGATTTACTACCACACTATTTACAATATGGAATATTAGGAGTCCAACTAGTACTGATTTACTACCACACTATTTACAATATGGTATAGTAGGAGTCCAACTAGTACTGATTTACTACCACACTATTTACAATATGGAATATTAGGAGTCCAACTAGTACTGATTTACTACCACACTATTTACAATATGGAATATTAGGAGTCCAACTAGTACTGATTTACTACCACACTATTTACAATATGGAATATTAGGAGTCCAAATAGATCTGCTGCTTCTCAAATGCTTTATTTTCAAGGACCCTCTTAACTCTGAGAGTGTTGGAATGGAACCAAATGGACCCGTTATGGTCCATTTGGTTCCATTCCAACACTCTCAGAGTTACAGAGCTGTTGTGGTCATTCAGGGATATATCTCTGTATGTTTCTGGTGATATTTTTGTCAACTCATTCTGTCTGTGGCAAAAATGGAATGTTGACAAAGTGAACTTTTTTTCCCTGCCTCAAAACTCTACGAAGTTGAAACTGGTGGAAGAACTTTGCTTTTAGGGACAAAGGTTTATTTCATTTGCATTTTATTTTTTTCTCCCTCAAGATTCAAAGGGAACGGGGATCTGCACACATGTTGGACATTATACATCCCGCTGGTACAACTATTCTATGTCAGAATATTTC
Organism: Electrona antarctica; assembly: GCF_951216825.1. Lineage (NCBI taxonomy): Eukaryota > Metazoa > Chordata > Actinopteri > Myctophiformes > Myctophidae > Electrona > Electrona antarctica. Next base: position 3,690,904 of record NW_027637034.1, on the reverse strand, counting down.
TAAAGAAATAAATACTTATTTTTTGTCATTGTTTGTTTGTTGAAATGTTGCATCTTTCTTTATTATTGTTAGAACAGCATTCCACATTAGACTGTATTGATGTATCAGTAGCTAAAAACCCCGGGACAACGCTCCACACGTCCCAAACTCTTCTCCCTTCTGGCTCCAAAACTATGGAATGAACTTCCCATTGCAGTCAGAACTACAGACTCACTCCCAATCTAAACTATGGAATGAACTTCCCATTGCAGTCAGAACTACAGACTCACTCCCAATCTAAACTATGGAATGAACTTCCCATCACAATCAGAACTGCAGCCTCACTCCCAATCTTCTGCCGTAGTCTGAAAACCCACCTCTTCAGACTCCATCATGGCCCGTAGCACTTACCCTAGCCCCTTAGATAGCACTTTATGTAGACTTAGATAGCATGTTATACAGACTTATAGCATGTTACGTAGACAGCACTAGAATTGCATTTTATGTAGTCATAGCACGTTATAGTATGTATAGTTTATATGTATAGTTTCAGTATATAGATATTCCACTGTTACGTTCTTAGCTTACGCATGTTTCATGATAACTACTTGTTATGTATGTGATGTATTGCCATGCTTTTTGTTCTTGCTTAATGTAAGTCGCTCTGGATTAAGAGGAATGCCTAAATTGTAGTTAGGGCTGAAACCATCACACTTTTAACCCATTTTCTGAAAGATCCTATGTTTCTATGTCAGTGGTGCTCAACCTTTTTCATGTCAAGGACCCCCAGAATCTATCTGTATTTGGCCATGGACCCCCATCTGAAAATATGTTGTTCCAGGGACCGCGCAAGAAGCACAGATGTGAGTTAAAAAACGTTTGCTCTGAAAGAATATATATTCTACGCAACACATTTTCACGATTTTTCAAAAATAGCAGATCTACAAGCTCGTAGTGCGGCACCGAGAGGTCTGCTATTTTTCAATAGCTAAAGCATAACACACACACACATACACGCACACACACACACACACACACATGTACGCGCACACACACTCACCACACACACACACACACACATGCACGTACACACACACACATGCACGCAAGAACACGCATGCACGCACGAATGCACACACACACCAAAACAATAATCATTTTGAAACTTGATATTGTGGAGATGTCATTTGTCGGCAGTGCAAAGACATGTCCTCAAAAAAGCGAGAAAGGCACCTCTCTCTTTTTAAAACTATATTTTATTGTCTCGTTCCACAGTGGTGGTAGGTGTGAGTGTTTCACTTGGACATTTGCATGAAGCTGCCTCGATGGACAGAGTTTAAACTGTCCTGTCTATAGATTAGAATTATCTTCTGTCTGCCTGACATGATTTACATAAACACACATTTTATGAACGGGATTCACGACGAGGGAGGGGAGGGGAGGAGAGGAGAGGAGAGGAGAGGAGAGGAGAGGAGAGGAGAGGAGAGGAGAGGAGAGGAGAGGAGGGGCTTTATAGAACACTGTCCTGGGGTGAAGCGACACCAGAAGGCAGTAACAGCAGAGGAGAAGAGAGACAACTGGACCGTTAAGGTGCGTTCAATATATATATATATATATATATATATATATATATATATATTTATTATTATTATTTTTTATTTTTTTTCAGTCGCTTCAATTGCTTCACTTTGGTCAGTGTTGGAGATATAGTCCCTCTGTCTCGCATTGCGTTCCGATTGGTCAAACTATAGGAGGTTATTCATGATTCTGAATCCATTCCAAGCTGTAGTTTTGCACGACAAAACACTCCTCGGGCTAAATTGGGCCACAACCACTTGCCCAAATGTGATGAGGAGTGTTTTTCGTGCAAAACAAAATGCTTTGCAATTGATTCAGAATCATGAATATAACCTCCTAGTTTGTCACATTAAAACCCATTCTGGGCGGGAACCCCTTTTGGTGTTTTAACTTAGCATTATGTTATACTTTAGCTATTTAAAAATAGCAGATCTGGCGCGCTACGAGCTTGTAGTTCTGCTATTTTTGAAAAATCGTAAAAATGCGGCACAAATCTTTGAATATATATTCTTTCAGAAGACTTATTTTTTTTATTTCGACGTCATCCTAAATGTCACATTAAAGCCTTATATGTTATGTTATGTTATGTTATGTTATGTTATGTTATTGGGGGCACGGTGGCACAGTTGGTAGTGCTGTCGCCTCACAGCTAGAAGGTCCTGGGTTCGATTCCCGCTCGGGACGCTGTGGGTGCTGGCGGCGTGTTTCCTCCTCCGCGTCATCAGTGCCCATACCCGAGGCGGGGTTGGCGAAAGGGCCTTTCTGTGTGCAGTTTGCATGTTCTCCCCGTGTCCCCTAGGGTAGGTACCCTCACATGTTTGTCCCCTAGGGTAGGTACCCTCACATGTTCTCCCCGTGTCCCCTAGGGTAGGTACCCTCACATGTTCTCCCCGTGTCCCCTAGGGTAGGTACCCTCACATGTTCTCCCCGTGTCTCCTAGGGTAGGTACCCTCACAAAAAACATGCAGTAATCCTGGTCTCTAAACTGCCTCCCCCTGGCCGGCCGGGGCGCCTGATGGAGGGGAAAGGAACTGGCTGGAATAACGTGTTCCTTCCACGCGCTACGTCCAACCAGGGAAACTCCCCCTGTCAGGTGTAAAGGAGCAACTTGGACACTCAGGCATGAAGGAAGCATGAGTTCAAGTCCGTTGCTCTCCCCATGTCCCCCATATATGGGGACTAACTAGGCTGGTGGAGGGTGTGTAGAGCCCAGGATCACATTAGATAATTGACACAGGGGTGAAAAATGGGTTACAAAATTGTGGGATAAAACATTAAAAAAACGAAGAAAAAAAAACATGTTATGTTATTTGGATGACCCTCATAAAGGATCATTAAAAAAAGACCTTAAACGATTACTTTTGCTATTTCTTTTCAAATCCTAGATTGACTGACCTATCAGAAGAACCTCCTCCTGGGTCAAAGGTCGACGAGGAGAGGAGAGGAGAGGAGAGGAGAGAGCAGGAGAGGAGAGGAGAGGAGAGGAGAGGAGAGGAGAGGAGAGGAGAGAGCAGGAGAGGAGAGGAGAGGAGAGGAGAGGAGAGGAGAGGACGGTCAGAAGGTCAAAGGTCAGAAGATGGGGGCGTGTCTGGCCTCGGTCAAGGACACTCTCTCCCAGGCCGTGTTCACGCCCTCCTCCCTGCTGGGGGGGCGTGGCCTTCTGCACATGCTCCAGATCGTCCTGGGTGTGGCTACCTTCATCCTGGGAGCCTGCAGAGGTGGAGCCACCGTCGCTCGTTACGCCATCGCCTCGTTTGATTGTTTGATCGGTTGATTGATTGATTGATTGACTGGCTGGCTGGCTGGCTGATTGACTGACTGGCTGGCTGGCTGGCTGGCTGGCTGGCTGGCTGGCTGGCTGGCTGGCTGATTGACTGACTGGCTGACTGACTGGCTGACTGGCTGACTGGCTGACTGGCTGGCTGACTGACTGACTGACTGACTGACTGACTGACTGACTGACTGACTGACTGACTGACTGACTGGCTGACTGACTGGCTGGCTGACTGACTGGCTGGCTGACTGGCTGACTGGCTGACAATATGCACAGGACAAAAGCAAGACACGATGTCTAAGGCCTCGATCACACATTACAAACATTCTGTCCGTGTTTCATGGCCGCCTCAATGCTTTTCCAATGGACGTCACGTGGTTTGAACAAACACGTGTTTGATTTGAGCCACGGAACCACCATTTGATGACATTTAGCGTCTAAAGAATATTTTGTCAACAATTCCATGCTGTATTGATGTTGGTACCATATAAGATAACAGGCAAATTAACAATTCTTCTACATTCTCTGTGTAGACTTCTTGTAAATAATGCAGATGTTTAACAATAATATAACTCACCCCAGAAGCTAAGATTTGAGTTAAAAATGTTTGCTGTGAATGCACATTTTCAGATGCAGATCTACAAGCTCGTAGCGTGGCACTCAGTGCCACGCTACGAGCTTGTAGATCTGCTATTTTTGAAAAATTGTGAAAATGTGGCGCAAATCTTTTAATATATACTATTTCAGAGTGAATGTTTTTAACTCAAATCTTTGCTTCTAGGGAACTGGAACAAGATATTTTCAGATGGGGGTCGGCGGCCAAATACATACATATTTTTGTGGCTCCTTGACATGAAAATGTTTGAGAACGACTGACACATGCAGAAACATGAGGGTTTTTTAGAAAACGGTCAGGATTAGGGTAGGTACCCTAGGGTAGGTACCCTCACAAAAAACATGCAGTAATCCTGGTCTCTAAACTGCCTCCCCCTGGCCAGCCGGGGCACCTGATGGAGGGAAAGGAACTGGTTGGAATAACGTGTTCCTTCCACGCGCTACGTCCAACCAGGGAAACTCCCCCCTGTCACGTGTAAAGGAGCAACTTGGACACTCAGGCATGAAGGAAGCATGAGTTCAAGTCCGTTGCTCTCCCCATGTCCCCCATATATGGGGACTAGGTTGGCGGAGGGTGTGTAGAGCCCAGGATCACATTAGATAATTGACACAGGGGTGAAAAATGGGTTACAAAATCGTGGGATAAAAAATATATATATAAAAAAAAAAAGAAAACGGTCAGGATTTAGAAAACATTTGTAGAATCTGGCCTCAGGTCTAAATGGGCTTATTTATGTTCTGTAGGTGCGGGCAGCCACAGCTACTGGGTGTGGGCCATGTTCTGCTGGGCGTTCTGCCCGCTGGTCACTCTGGTCATCACCGTCATCGAGCTGTTCAAACTGGACGTGATCCTGGACCTGTTCTGTCTGGACTGGGCCGACCTGGCCACGGGCGTGGCCATGAGCTCCGCCCTGATGACGCTGGCGTCCGCCACCACCTACGCTAACTTCTACCTGTGCTGGAGCTGCGTCTACGCCTGGCTGATGACCACGCTCGCCTTTCTGTGTGGCGCCGCCTACCTGCTGGAGGTCGTCAAGGACAAGGTATGATTTGGTTGGTTGATTAGATTGATTGATTGATTGATTGATTGATTGATTGATTGATTGATTGATTGATTGATTGATTGATTGATTGATTGATTAGTTTATTAGACATAAATGTATAAACAGCAACAGGTTACAGTCTTACACTCTGTCCAAAAGGATAATTTACAGTGTAGTCATTTATCAGACACTCTTAATCCAGAGATATTTACAGTAAGCAGAACAACACATGGTGATACATCACATACATAGAAATGGAACAATAGAACAACACATGGTGATACATCACATACATAGAAATGGAACAATAGAACAACACATGGTGATACATCACATACATAGAAATGGAACAATAGAACAACACATGGTGATACATCACATACATAGAAATAGAACAATAGAACAACACATGGTGATACATCACATACATAGAAATAGAACAATAGAACAACACATGGTGATACATCACATACATAGAAATAGAACAATAGAACAACACATGGTGATACATCACATACATAGAAATAGAACAATAGAACAACACATGGTGATACATCACATACATAGAGATAGAACAACAAGAACAACACATGGTGATACATCACATACATAGAAATAGAACAATAGAACAACACATGGTGATACATCACATACATAGAAATAGAACAATAGAACAACACATGGTGATACATCACTTACATAGAAATGGTCATCTAGAATCATATAAGAACTTAACAGTGGAATATCTATATTCTATATATTATACACTATAGAGTGTTATGTCTACATAAAATACTTTTAGCATTGCCCCGGTTACTATGGAGAGCCTCCGTCCCCACCAGCTATGGGATCTTTAAATCCAGCTCCGTTGAGCCTCCATTATAACAGGATTTCCAAAGCGCCGTATCTCTAAAGGTTCGAGAGCTGTCCATGGTGAGCCGCCGCGCATCCCGACGATCGTAAATCATTTGTGAGTTTGTATCGCATCGCTGAGCACATGTAACTGGTTGTAATGCTAGCTAAGGGCTCTGAGCTAACGCGACTGGCCACTGTGCTCACAACAACAGCCCCCACCTCCCTGAATAACCCGGAAAGGGAAACAAGGAGCGTAGAGTTCGAGCGGACGGGTGGCATTCCTTAGGTGTGCTTATGCTGCCACCTAGCGGCAGCAATAGATTTAACAAAAAATTGATTGTGTCCTTTTCTTGTTGTTGTTGTGGTTGCCAGATCCTGGACAGGAAGAAGGGCAGCTACCTGGCGGCTCTGCCCGGCTTCTGGAAGGTTCTGGAGGCGTTCGTTTCCTGTCTCATCTTCGTGTCGCTGACGGGATACCACGGCAAGCCCTGGCTCACGCTGTGAGTTGGTTGTTTATTGGCTCGCGCAAACTATGGCAAACTAGGGATTTTATTTTTCATGATTCTGAATCCATCATTTTTGCACGAACAACACTTCTTGGTAAATTCGGCCATTTAGGCACATGGCAAATGTGCTGACCTCATCACATTTGTGACGATGGCGTGTGGAGTGTTTTTCGTGCAAAATGAATGCTTGAAATGGATTCAGAATCTTGAAAACCCCCTCGTTTCACATGCTGCTTCAAGCGTAATGATAATTTGAAATGTTGAAACATAATGCAAGTTAGCATCTGGCAGTTTCTAGATGCTGGAAAAAAAAAAGTGGCGCAATGTATGTGATAAAAAAAAAAAAAAGTGGCGCAAATGAATATATAGGGGGGGGGGGGGGGGGGTCCCTGGAACAACATATTTTCAGATGGGGGTCGGCAGCCAATTACATATAATTTTGGGGGTCCATGACCCTGACATAGAAACATCCATCCATCCATCCATCTTCAACCGCTTATCCGTAGTCGGGTCAGGAGTGCTCCAGACTTCCTCCTTGGGGATTCCGAGACGTTCCAAGCAGGGCAGGAATTTCACGGCGGCCACGGCGGCCATGGCCGTCGTTGCCCCTCTCTTTGGCCGTGTGCCCCTCGAAAAAGTATATGCCCATACGGCCACAGTGGCCGTGGTGCCCCGACCGGCGCCCACAGAAGTTCATTTTACCGTTTATCGCAATTTTCCAGTCATTACGGTAACCAATGTTCCCCTCACGTCCCGCGCAGAACAAATTTTGTTGTAGTTGTGTTGCCATTTGCAAAGTGGTTTGATTATTTTGCGGTACTTTGCCTTAATAACTACCCCCGCTGCCGCTGGTCGTCATGACGCGCGCATACACACACACACACACACACACACACACCCGCACACCTCCTCCTCCGCGCCACACATACACGCACTGACAGAGTAAACAGAGGGCATTTAGCCCACACGCTGCCTACTAGTGTAGCTAATCTAGCTATCCGGTCAAACTGCAACTATCACTCAAAACAAAACAATGTTTCCTACAGTTGCGACAGTGTGGCGGTCCTACGTCACATGTATTAACGTTGGTCGGACATGGTCCAGCTGATTTCCTTTTGTCTAATGCGAAACAGCGTGGCTGTCCATACAAGGAGGAGATCTACCGAATCTATCTAGCCCACCAAAACAAACATAAATGTACTTTTGCGTCGCATTATGGATAGCGACAGAAAGACACCATGGATATAATTAAACAATTGTTCCCCTGTGCACAGCACACACTGTCTCCAGGTAAGAACAAAAAACTGATTTGAAGCTGCACTTTCACTTTGTGTTGACTTACTGCAGAGTCCTCAGTCCTGCAGCGGTGCAGCCCCACAATGGAGAAATTATCTTATCTGTCACTAACCTCTCTACAATGCCATGTTATTCAATATATTAGTTTAGCACAAAATATAGGCTTTTCTAAACCAAGCCCTTATTCAAAAGTTATGTAGGCTGTCATTGTATTTTATGTGAATTAACTCAGTTTAACCCAATGATCCTCAGCCATTTAAATTTCAAGGACCCCCAAATTAAATTTATATTAATTAGCCTAGGGTGACAGCCTGACAGGGTCCTAGGCCATTTCATTATGATTTTCATCTCTGGACTGGGTCCCCAAAACATGTTTACAATATTTTACAACAGTAGCTACTTATATTTTGTTATTTAAAGCTGTGATTATTTATTTAAGAAGCACTGTTCTGAACCAATGTTCATCGGAAAATCATTTTTTAATTGATGGCCTTCATGCCCTGGCACTTGGCCTTGTGCCCTTAAAAAGTTGACCACACTAAAGGCCAAGTGGCCTTGCCCCTAAAAGGATGAAATTCCAGGCCTGGTTCCAAGGCCAGTGAGTCGATGTGTTTCCACCAACTGCGCCTTGGTCTGCCCCGGGGTCTCCTCCCAGTGGGACGTGCGTCGAGGACCTCCCTAGGGAGACGCCCGAGAGGCATCCTAACCAGATGCCCGAACCACCTAAGCTGGCTCCTTTCCAGGCGAAGGAGCAGCGGCTCTACTCCGAGTCTCTCTGGTGTGACTGAACTTCTCACCCTATCTCTAAGGGAGATGCCAGCCACCCGTCGAAGAAAACTCATTTTGGCCGCTTGTATTCGCGACCTTATTCTTTCGGTCATGACCCACACTTCATGTGTTGTGTGTGTGGTGCTGTACATCATATAATATATATTTATAAATATGTTTCTCCAGGTGTGTGGTGCTGCACATCATATAATACATGTTTATAAATATGTTTCTCCAGGTGTGTGGTGCTGCACATCATATAATACATATTTATAAATATGTTTCTCCAGGTGTGTGGTGCTGCACATCATATAATATATATTTATAAATATGTTTCTCCAGGTGTGTGGTGCTGCACATCATATAATATATATTTATAAATATGTTTCTCCAGGTGTGTGGTGCTGTACATCATATAATATATATTTATAAATATGTTTCTCCAGGTGTGTGGTGCTGCACATCATACAATATATATTTATAAATATGTTCTCCAGGTGTGTGGTGCTGCACATCATATACTATATATTTATAAATATGTTTCTCCAGGTGTGTGGTGCTGCACATCATATAATATATATTTATAAATATGTTTCTCCAGGTGTGTGGTGCTGCACATCATATAATATATATTTATAAATATGTTTCTCCAGGTGTGTGGTGCTGTACATCATATAATATATATTTATAAATATGTTTCTCCAGGTGTGTGGTGCTGTACATCATATAATATATAATTATAAATAATGTTTCTCCAGGTGTGTGGTGCTGCACATATATATTTATAAATATGTTTCTCCAGGTGTGTGGTGCTGCACATCATATAATATATATTTATAAATATGTTTCTCCAGGTGTGTGGTGCTGCACATCATATAATATATATTTATAAATATGTTTCTCCAGGTGTGTGGTGCTGCACATCATATAATATATATTTATAAATATGTTTCTCCAGGTGTGTGGTGCTGCACATCATATAATATATATTTATAAATATGTTTCTCCAGGTGTGTGGTGCTGTACATCGTCCCCTTCCCCATCATCCCTCTGATCATCGCCGTCAACGTGCTGAAGAAGCTGAGGAAGTGCGTGCCGTTCGACCTGGACCGCGCCTCCTTCATCTTCCTGGCTCTCTCTGTGGCTCTGTACGCGCTGGCGGCCGTCTTGTGGCCCGTGTTCATGTTCCGCGGCAACCCGCGGCCCTCCGAGTGCCCGCCCAGCTACTGCGTGTGGGCCGTGGAGCTGATGGTGGCGCTGTTCACCTTCGTCAACCTGGGCCTCTTCGCCACCGACCTGGCCTTCACGCTGCTCGGGCTGTTCGGCTTCAAGCGTGGATGAGTCGACGCGGTCGTGGTGGTGCTGTTTGTTTACCATTCTTTAACAGGGTGGTGCTGTTTGTTTACCATTCTGTAAGAGGGTGGTGCTGTTTGTTTACCATTCTGTAACAGGGTGGTGCTGTTTGTTTACCATTCTTTAACAGGGTGGTGCTGTTTGTTTACCATTCTGTAAGAGGGTGGTGCTGTTTGTTTACCATTCTGTAACAGGGTGGTGCTGTTTGTTTACCATTCTGTAACAGGGTGGTGCTGTTTGTTTACCATTCTGTAACAGGGTGGTGCTGTTTGTTTACCATTCTGTAACAGGGTGGTGCTGTTTGTTTACCATTCTGTAACAGGGTGGTGCTGTTTTTTTTACCATTCTTTAACTCTGGACCCCCCAAAAAAATACATTATTTGTGCGTGCGTGTGTGCATATGTCTGTGTTTGATTGATTGAATAGTTTATTAGACATGAATGTATAATCAGCAACAGAGATATTTAACACCACAACAGATATTTAGCACCAAAACAAAGTCCTTGCGGACTTGTTTCCATTTAGGCCCTAAATGTGTGGCGTGTGCGTGCATGTCTGTTTGTGTGTGTATGTGTGTGGGTCTGTGTACGTGTGTGCGTGCAACGTACGTGTGTGCGTGCGTGTGTGTGTGGGTCCGAGTCCGACCCAAAACTTACAAAAATGCTTTATTTATGATGCATACTTAATATATGCAGATGTGCTATTTTTAATGTGTTGTAAAATAATTGGTATACAGTATGTTTCTGTGTGGAATTCTTACAAATGTGGGATTTTTGAAGGGCATTTCTTCTATTATTGAAGTTGTACAAACACTTTGGTCTTTTAAAATGTGCTTAATTTATGAATAAACTGTCTTGCGTGCGCGCGCGCCTGTGTGCGTGCGTGTGTGCGTGCGTGTGTATAGGCTACATTGTACTTTCAAAACTTGTATAAAATGTCTGTCGACTTGCATCCATTATGACACATATTTATTCATATGTATGTATTGATGAAGTATTACAACACTTCGCTCTTTTAAAATGTGCTTTGTCTTGTGCTTGTGTGTGCATTGTGTGCGTGTGCGTGTCAATCAATAATGTGTACCGTACGCGTGTCTCTCATAGTTAATTGTACGTGTGCGTATGAAAATGCATGTAA
>NW_027637034.1:3650000-3677500 GCF_951216825.1 Electrona antarctica | reverse complement strand
AATATACGGCAACCTTCCCCGTGTTTCTACACTAGTCCACCCATCGACTAATCTAATATACGGCAAACTTCCCTGTGTTTCTACACTAGTCCACCCATCGACTAATCTAATATACGGCAACCTTCCCCGTGTTTCTACACTAGTCCACCCATCGACTGATCTAATATACAGCAACCTTCCCTGTGTTTCTACACTAGTCCACCCATTGACTAATCTAATATACGCCAACCTTCCCCGTGTTTCTACACTAGTCCACCCATCGACTAATCTAATATACGGCAACCTTCCCCGTGTTTCTACACTAGTCCACCCATCGACTGATCTGATATACGGCAACCTTCCCTGTGTTTCTACACTAGTCCACCCATCGACTGATCTAATATACGGCAACCTTCCCTGTGTTTCTACACTAGTCCACCCATCGACTGATCTAATATACGGCAACCTTCCCTGTGTTTCTACACTAGTCCACCCATCGACTGATCTAATATACAGCAACCTTCCCCGTCTTTCTACACTAGTCCACCCATCGACTGATCTGATATATGGCAACCTTCCCTGTGTTTCTACACTAGTCCACCCATCGACTGATCTAATATACGGCAACCTTCCCTGTGTTTCTACACTAGTCCACCCATCGACTGATCTAATATACGGCAACCTTCCCCGTGTTTCTACACTAGTCCACCCATCGACTAATCTAATATACGGCAACCGTCCCTGTGTTTCTACACTAGTCCACCCATCGACTGATCTGATATATGGCAACCTTCCCTGTGTTTCTACACTAGTCCACCCATCGACTGATCTAATATACAGCAACCTTCCCTGTGTTTCTACACTAGTCCACCCATCGACTGATCTAATATACGGCAACCTTCCCTGTGTTTCTGCACTAGACCACCCATCGACTAATCTAATATACAGCAACCTTCCCTGTGTTTCTACACTAGTCCACCCATCGACTAATCTAATATATGGCAACCTTCCCCGTGTTTCTACACTAGTCCACCCATCGACTGATCTAATATACAGCAACCTTCTGCTACAGAGCTGACAATGAGGTTATATCTTCCCTTCTTCTCTGGAGTCCTGCCTCAAAGCAGACCAGAGGTAGAAAACTGTGGTTCCCTGATGTCATCGCTATAGGGACACAGGCATCAGTAAGCAGGAACGAGAAGTCTGGCGTGGCATTGTGAAATCCATGATCTCGACCGCGGTCGAAAAATGATGATGATGATGATTATTTTCTGTGCAGGACTTGCCAAGTCGCCAGATCGAGCAATATGGTAAAGTGTCTATCATTTTTAAATTATATGGAGAGAAAAGTCGAGTCGGGATTTGGAGATTCATGCACATAGTGTGTAAATCTAAAATCAAATATAATATAGCCTACAATTGAAACCTGCTACTGCAGTGATTTGATCCTGTGTTCAATGTGTTTCTGCGCTTGTGTCACTGCGCAAAAAGCATGGAATACGGATGTGTATATTACAGGAAACTCCCATTAAACTTTTCAACAAACTCCGGTAAACTCCCGAATTCTACCATCACACCTGTATATTACCGCAACTGTATATGCTGCTAAACTTGAGGTTTACGGGCAAAATAGTGCCCATAAATGCCCGTTAACTCCTCTTTTCACGCAGTGTGTGTGGACTCGGATATCTCTGTCGTATGGGCAGGGATTTTTTTCTTTAAATGGAGGACGAAAATATCCGTTTTGCAAAAGATCCATATACGTGTAGCCTGCATGGCCTGAGTCTATCATATCTAAACTAATTCCTGTAAGTGCACTGAAAAAAGCGAGAAATGGACTCTGTCGAGGTGCCTACTTGTGCGCAAGCAGAGCGCGCAAGTACTGCTACTAACTAATGGCTATTACTAGTACTGCTACTAACTAATGTCTATTACTAGTACTGCTACTAACTAATGTCTATTACTAGTACTGCTACTAACTAATGTCTATTACTAGTACTGCTACTAACTAATGTCTATTACTAGTACTGCTACTAACTAATGTCTATTACTAGTACTGCTACTAACTAATGTCTATTACTAGTACTGCTACTAACTAATGTCTATTTAACTGCTGTTCTAAATCCTTTGGACAGGTTGATCACCCTGCAAGATTCACCTCCCACTTTAGCCTCGGGTTTCCTTGGAAGTAAAAGTATTGAATATTGGACATACTCAAGTAAAAGTACCTCAAGCTTGAGTAAATGTACCCGGTTACTTTACACTCACTGGTAATTACAACGGGCGTGGTCACCAAGATTTACAAAGAGTGGCTTTCACCTCAGCCCTGGCACGGTGCCATCTGGCACACCACGCACACACACGCACACATGCACGGACGCACGCACGCACGCACATGCAGAGAGAGAGAGAGAGAGAGAGAGAGAACTACTCTACATGTCCCAGCCTGCCTTGAGGCTGTTTCCTCTGCTCTTGTTTTCACAGAAACGAAACCCATGTGTGCTGTTGCTTCATTTCCGCGCCTCTCTCTCTCTCTCGCTCTCTCTCTCTAGCTCTCTCTCTCTCGCTCTCTCTCTCTAGCTCTCTCTCTCTCTCTCTGTGTGTGTGTGTGTGTGTGCCGTGTGTGTCAGTGTTAATTTTGACAGCGAATCCTGATTTAGTCTTAGTCTATAGCCTTAGTCGACTAAATATAGAAAATCCTTGTCTTTTAGTCTTAATAGTCTTAATGCAGTGTTCGTTTTGACAGGTAAGTGTTTTAAATAACACTGTTTTATCCATCTGAAATTGTTTGGTCTCAGTCTAGTCTTATACTTAAGCCGACTAAATATCACAATCTTAGTCTTTTAGTGTTAGAGTCAACAGAATTAACACTGCTGTGTGTGTGTGTGTGTGTGGGTGTGTGTGTGTGTGTGTGTGTGTGTGTGTGTGTGTGTGTGTGTGTGTGTGTGTGTGTGTGTACAAACACAGCAGTGATGTCTGAGGAGCAGCAAGCCAACAACATCTGCGCTCCACCCGTGGAGCCACGAGAAGCTGTCCCAGCTCCCAGCGAGGAGGTGGAGGAGGAGATGGTGGAGGAGGAGGAGGAGGTGGTGGAGGAGATGGAGGTAGGGCTGTCATGATTATTACGGTCATATTATGATGCGGCAGTGGCTCAGGGGTAGAGCGGCTGGATGGTAACCGCAAGGTTGCCAGTTCGATCCCTGTGGGCTCGAAGTGTCCTTGAGCAAGACACTGAACCCCTAATTGCTCCTGATGTGCAGGTTGGTGCCTTGCATGGTTTCCGCTGCCATTGGTGTGTGAATGTGTGTGTGAATGGGTGAATGTAATGCACAATCTATGTAAAAGCGCCTTGGATAAAGGCGCTATCTAAATGCACCATTTACCATTTTGAAGTCAGGAAGAAACCACCCATTTTTCAGGAAATGAAGAAAACCTTGCATGTTTTAAACTATGCAATACAGCCTCATCAAAGTTGGTGTTGATGAAGTTGGTGTCAATTACTTGCATGAGAGGGGGAGAGGTGGTGTAGTTAGCTGCTTTATAGCAGACAGTTTGAGAGGGGGAGAGGTGGTGGAGTTAGCTGCTTTATAGCAGACAGTTTGAGAGGGGGAGAGGTGGTGGAGTTAGTTGCTTTAGCAGACAGTTTGAGAGGGGGGGGGTGGAGTTAGCTGCTTTATAGCAGACAGTTTGAGAGGGGGAGAGGTGGTGGAGTTAGCTGCTTTATAGCAGACAGTTTGAGAGGGGGAGAGGTGGTGGAGTTAGCTGCTTTATAGCAGACAGTTTGAGAGGGGGAGAGGTGGTGGAGTTAGCTGCTTTAGCAGACAGTTTGAGAGGGGGAGAGGTGGTGGAGTTAGCTGCTTTATAGCACTTATCCTACCCCCTTAGATAGCACTTTTAGACTTAGATAGCATTTGAAACAGACTTATAGCATGTCATGTAGACAGCACAATAATTGCATTGTATGTAGTCATAGCACATCATAGAACATATGTATAGCATAGCATAGTATATATGTATAGTTAATATGTATAGCGTCATTATATAGATATGTTCTAGTTACGCTCTTAGCTTACGCATGTTTCTTGATAAATGCATTTTATATATGTGATGTATTCCCATACTTTTGTTCTTGCCTAATGTAAGTCGCTCTGGATTAAGAGCGTCTGCTAAATGCCTACATTGTAAATTGGGGAGAGGTGGTGGAGTTAGCTGCTTTAGCAGACAGTTTGAGAGGGGGAGAGGTGGCTGAGTTAGCTGCTTTATAGCAGACAGTTTGAGAGGGGGAGAGGTGGTGGAGTTAGCTGCTTTATAGCAGACAGTTTGAGAGGGGGAGAGGTGGTGGAGTTAGTTGCTTTATAGCAGACAGTTTGAGAGGGGGAGAGGTGGTGGAGTTAGCTGCTTTATATATCAGACAGTTTGAGAGGGGGAGAGGTGGTGGAGTTAGCTGCTTTATAGCAGGCAGTTTGAGAGGGGGAGTGGTGGTGGAGTTAGCTGCTTTATAGCAGAGAGTTTGAGAGGGGGAGAGGTGGTGGAGTTAGCTGCTTTATAGCAGACAGTTTGAGAGGGGGAGAGGTGGTGGAGTTAGTTGCTTTATAGCAGACAGTTTGAGAGGGGGAGAGGTGGTGGAGTTAGCTGCTTTATATATCAGACAGTTTGAGAGGGGGAGAGGTGGTGGAGTTAGCTGCTTTATAGCAGGCAGTTTGAGAGGGGGAGTGGTGGTGGAGTTAGCTGCTTTATAGCAGACAGTTTGAGAGGGGGAGAGGTGGTGGAGTTAGCTGCTTTATAGCAGACAGTTTGAGAGGGGGAGAGGTGGTGGAGTTAGCTGCTTTATAGCAGACAGTTTGATTGGGGGAGAGGTGGTGGAGTTAGTTGCTTTATGGCACAGTTTGAGAGGGGGAGAGGTGGTGGAGTTAGCTGCTTTATAGCAGGCAGTTTGAGAGGGGGAGTGGTGGTGGAGTTAGCTGCTTTATAGCAGACAGTTTGAGAGGGGGAGAGGTGGTGGAGTTAGCTGCTTTATATAGCAGACAGTTTGAGAGGGGGAGAGGTGGTGGAGTTAGTTGCTTTAGCGGTTGAAGATGGATGGATCAACAGCGGAAATATCTGATCTACAAGCTTACAACTTGTAAGCTTGTAGATCAGATATTTCTGTTTTGTAGGGTACGCACATTCATAACGTGAGTGACAAATTGAGTTTAACATTGTTTAATACAATCAGATAGGACTTTTCTGATTGGATGTATGGGCTGTCAATCAGAGCCTCCATAGCCTATATTGCGATCGTCTCAATTAATTGTGATTCAATGTAGAAATAAAAGTCCTGTATTGAGAATTTTACTCGAGTAAAAGTAAAACAAGTATTGGCATCAAAATGTACTTAAAGTACCAAAAGTATAAGTAATTTTCATTATTTATTTTTTGCCGATCAACAAGCTCACAGCATGTCGCATTGTCACACGTTGTGAGCTTGTAGATCGGCTATAAAGGCTATGCATGTGACATCATCACCAAACCCGGAAGTTATGCAGGAATGCCTACTGAGTGGCAAAAACTACTTTCTGGCCTTGACAGCCCATACATCCTGCACACAGAAAAGTCCTGTCTGATTGACAGCCCATACATCCAAACAGAAAAGTCCTGTCTGATTGACAGCCCATACATCCAAACAGAAAAGTCATATCTGATTGCATTAAACAACATTAAACAATGTTAAACTCACTTTGCATGTTGCTTTGCCACTCGATTTGCCACTCGATGTGCCATTCACTTTAAGCATGCGCATACCCTCTATTGTCTAAAGTATAAAATAGGGTGTTGCTTTAATTGGTTAATGTCTGTATGTTTAGTAATACTATTAAATCCAACTATCCACTATTAAATTCAGAATGCTGTCTACTGTGTCTTACAGGCTGATCCAGGAAAGGCTGAAATGATTGGCGTCGATGCCAGTTCACCCCCGCGCCCTCTAGATGGTGCCGTTGCACTTCAGGAGGACAGCACCAGTGTACCTCCATCCTCACTGCAGACTAAGATGTTTCAGGACCGTTTCTATCCCAAGAAGGTGTTGGAGGGTCTGAACAGACTGCGTCTCAGCAACACCTTGTGTGATGTGATTCTGTGCTGTGAGGGAAAGGACTTCTCCTGTCACAGAGCTGTACTGGCCTCCGTCAGCTCCTACTTTGAGGTAAACGCGCATGCATAAAGTGAAATCGAGTGGCAAAGTGAATTTAAAGTGAATTTAAGCATTGCCATGCTTTTTGTTCTTGCTGTAAATCGCTCTGGATTAAGAGCGTCTGCTAAATGCCTAAATTGTAAATTGTTGTTTAACATTGTTTAACGTTGTTTAACATTGTTTAATGTATGGGCTGTCCTCGACAGCCCATACATCCAATCAGACTTTTCTGTTTGGATGTCTGGGCTGTCGAGGCCAGAAAGTAGTTTTTTGGTACTCGGTAGGCGTTCCCACACACTTCCCGGTATGATGATGATGTCACGCACATACCCTCTATTCTGGATTAAGTAAGTGAGCCGGAGAGGCTTGTCGTCTGTTTCATGGAGTCTATCCCCGTTACAAAGCCCTGGGAGATGGACTGCTGAGGTTGTGCACCCCATAACTAAAAAAGAAATACATTGCATGGATGCACCTGGGACGTATCTTCAGTGATGTTTCCTGAGGTCGACGGGGTTTCGGGTCTTCCAACATCATACCCCTCACTCAGGCGACCCAGCCGGGGTTGATCAAATCCCGATTTACGTCCCAGTAGCTACCCTACCCTACCCTGGCGCGTGGAAGGACTAGGCTCTGTGGGTTGACTCCTGACCGGGCCCCTCCTACGTCTCACCAGGCCCATGACCTGTGCGTTGCACCAGACTCCCAGTACCAGGCACTGCATTCAGTAGTGGTGGATTATAATGGCCCTCCTAAAGGCCTCACCGAGGTTTGTTGGGCTTCCTCCTCACGGAGGACACAGGCTGGGGGCGCTAACCCATACTGCTCACCCGGGTGCCGTCTACATTCCGGCTGTTACCCGTCTCTCCGGTGGTCACCAGACTATACCTGGTTGTCACATAGTCTATTCCTATGAGTCACTATAAATAGAATAACTATAACTAAAAAATACATGGCATGGATGCACCTGGGACGTATCTTCAGTGATGTTTCCTGAGGTCAACACCTGGGACGTATCTTCAGTGATGTTTCCTGAGGTCAACACCTGGGACGTATTTTCAGTGATGTTTCCTGAGGTCAACACCTGGGACGTATCCTCAGTGATGTTTCCTGAGGTCATCACCTGGGACGTATCTTCAGTGATGTTTCCTGAGGTCATCACCTGGGACGTATCTTCAGTGATGTTTCCTGAGGTCATCACCTGGGACGTATCCTCAGTGATGTTTCCTGAGGTCATCACCTGGGACGTATCTTCAGTGATGTTTCCTGAGGTCATCACCTGGGACGTATCTTCAGTGATGTTTCCTGAGGTCAACACCTGGGACGTATATTCAGTGATGTTTCCTGAGGTCATCACCTGGGACGTATCTTCAGTGATGTTTCCTGAGGTCATCACCTGGGACGTATCTTCAGTGATGTTTCCTGAGGTCATCACCTGGGACGTATCTTCAGTGATGTTTCCTGAGGTCAACACCTGGGATGTATCTTCAGTGATGTTTCCTGAGGTCAACGGGGTTTCGGGTCTTCCAACATCATAATAATACTACCCCCGTTACAAAGCCCTGGGAGATGGACTGCTGAGGTTGTGCACCACATAATCAGTACTTACCTCACCGCACACCTTGCCACGCCCAAGCCGTGCTACTCACACGCTGAGTTGGCGGCGCACCGGATCTAACCATGCAGATCTACAAGCTCACAACGCGTTCAGTTGCAACGCGTATAGTAAACTTGCAGATCTATTTTTTAGTGAATAAGCATACGGTTGCAACTCGGGCCGTTTGAAGAAATATAGCGGGTTTAAGTGGAAGAGAATGACATTAAATTCTGTCGGGGCTTTCAGGTGAACTGAAGCTCATGTTATATCCAATTAACTAATATTGGACACATTAATGTAAATGAGAAAGGCCTAAATAACCGTGGACACTCCAAGCCAACCTTTCAATCTTTTCAACCGTCCTGCACAGGACCTGTTTACATCTGACACGGTGGAGTCCACACAGGAACGACTGACCATCTCTGGGTTGGAAGCTCAGACCATTGGCATGATGGTGAACTATGTCTACACTTCAGGGGTGTCCTTATCCACTGATAATGTGCAGGTAATGTAGTATTATCACCATAAACGCTATTCAACGTGTCCATTTTGCTTCTAAATACCATTGGTGCTAAATAAAGATAATTAAGCAATATTAAACGAGAGGGTGTGGTTTAACGTGATTATTGCCGCGACAGTGATGCGGTCAGGAACGAGACGTAGTCGAGTTCCACAAGCATCACTGAAGTGACAATAATCACGTTAAACCACACCCTCGAGTGTAATATTGCAATTATACAACCCTTAAAACTAAGAAAATCGCTGAAAAAAATTACAGATGTAGTCACTACGACCACAAATGTCCCAAGAAACTAGCTAGCCTAGCCACCAAGCTTGCTGCGCTCTGGGAAAACAGAGCAGCTGAAATATTTGTTTTGATTAGGTGTGGAGTGGTGCTCGTTTGATCCACGGCTAGAAGGCTGTTTCAACCAATCAGTTTGCTTCCTCGAAACGACCTGTTGTATAATGTTGTTTATTTTGTCTGCAGGCCATGCTGGCAGCATCGACCTTGTGGAATGTCACGGCTGTTGGAAAGGCCTGCTGTGACTTCATGGAGAAGGAGATGATGGAGAAGGAGATGGACGCCTGCTGTGACTTCACGGAGAAGGAGATGCACAAACAAAGATTGAAGCTGTCTAGGAGGGTAAAGGTGAGACTATTTCACAAGGTCACAAATACACATGGTGCAAATACAGTACCATATCCATGGTATGGTTCACATACCGTATCATCATTATTGGTTAATTGAATGAACAGGAACACAATGGAAAACTAGCCTTTCGGGCTTCTTGTGTAGCATCATTGCGTAATCGTACCACTGTACTATGTGCAACTGTAAAGTAATCAATCAATCAATCAATCAATTAATCAGCAACATAGATGGATAATTGCACAGGTTAGTTAGTTTGATTATGAATCTTAATTTTAAATGCAAATTAGATTTAGAGTTTTGACAAGGCATCTTAACCTGTTTCCACCCGACCCGAGACCATATGCAACCTATATCAACATGTCTTTACATTTTTGGAATTAAAAAAAAGGTTTTCCAGACAATGTAGGTTAGGATTTAGAAGGCGTGTTTTTAAAATCGGCCTCAGGTCTAAAGGTGGGTTAAATCTAAGGTGAAAACAATCTTTACTATCTGACCGTGTATTCCATCCCCTCCTATTGTCATCTCAAGCAGGGCAGCAGGCCCTGGTCCTCCTGGTCTCCTGGTCCTCCTGGTCCTGGACATGGCCCAGGTCCTCCACCCTCACTGCAGACTGAGATGTTTCAGGACCGCGACCATCCCAAGAAGGTGTTGGAGGGTCTGAACAGACTGCGTCTCAGCAACACCTTGTGTGATGTGATTCTGTGCTGTGAGGGACAGGACTTCTCCTGTCACAGAGCTGTACTGGCCTCCGTCAGCTCCTACTTTGAGGTGAATACACACATTGACCTGCTCTATTTTAAAGGACAACTTTAGTTTTTTTCAACCAAGGTTCATGTTTTAGGTTGTTATTAGAGAAAGTAAAAGATGAGTGTTAATTCGTTTTCATTTGCTGCTTTCTTTCGTTTTAGGGATTTTAGCTGTTTTTGACAGGGGGGCGGGGGCATTCGAGCATGGGGCTAAATATGTTGGGTTTTTTTACAACATTTTATAGCGATTTATTTTTTTATTATTTACAATAGTCCTACTAGACCCCAAGAAATTACATCTGGCCACAAAAGATCACAGGATCTACTGAATGTGAAGGAGGCCTACTGGGGGGAAGCCACACTGTGTGTCGTAGGCTCAATATGTCAGTTTGACACATTCAGTAGACACAGGGATAAATTAGCCATTGGCCCAGTAGGGCCGTGGCCCAGGGGCCCTTGGCTCTCAGGGGCCCTTCAGGGAAATTGGACTGTCAGGTATAGGTTTGCCACCCTGAAATGGGCTCCTGGGGCCCTTCATTGGCCATTTATTTTGTTAAATTTAGGTCAAAAAGGTGATAAAAACACTGAAAAACATAAAAATGTCGCATTCACGCGCGCTATGGGGGCCCTGCAAAGATTACCGGCCCTTGGGCCCTCGTGGGGGTTAATCCGTCCCTGAGTAGACACATTCAGGACTGTCGTGGACTGGGTTACTAGGCGATGTGTCCGAATTCCCAAAGTGCTTATTAAGAAACATTGCATCGATAATTTTTGTTTGAAACTGTGGTTGAGTCTGTTTGGGTAGCGATGAGGGTTGACTTTGGGATAGTGTTTTAATGGTACTCCAAAATTTGCCGGGGTTTCGGCTACATGATATGATTTGGCCTTCCGAATCATGGTACTCCGTCTTGTGCTAAAAAAAATGTGGTTTTCCATTATGTGTGTATATGTAATTATTTTCTCTTGGAAAACAACAAAATGATGGACATTTCACCCTCTGATTTGCACTGTATGTAAACTGTGACGGAACAAATACATCAGATTCTAATGCAGCTTTTCAACGTTGCACAGGCGATGTTTACATCTGGCATGATGGAGTCCAGGCAGGAACGAGTGACCATCTCTGGGTTGGAACCTCAGACCATTGGCTTGTTGGTGAACTATATCTACTACACTTCAGAGGTGTCCTTATCCACTGATAATGTGCAGGTAATGGAGAGAGAGAGAGAGAGAGAGAGAGAGAGAGAGAGAGAGAGAGAGAGAGAGAGAGAGAGAGAGAGAGAGAGACTGACTGACTGACTGACTGACTGACTGGTCATCAAATTATTGGCTTACAAAAAATAGACCCTGGTGACTAACTCCCTGGTGACTAACTCCCTGGTGTCTAACTCCCTGGTGACTAACTCCCTGGTGACTAACTCCCTGGTGACTAACTCCCTGTTTCCATCCTGTGTTCCTATATTTATCTCGAAGGTTATAGAGAAAGCTCATCTGAGTATAAGTCCAACTAAAAACCAACGTAATGATGTCTAAGGTTAATACATTTGTATTTTAAATAATATTTTATCAGCTCACGCATTCCATAGGAATGGACCACACATGGACAAATTGCATCATTGTGACAGGACTTGTCCCTATTGAGTGAAAGATTAACTATGTCTAAGATAAATACAATATTTAAGGTGTTTTAAGTTTTAACCCTATAGAACACTAAACCCAGGATACTTTCACCCAGACAATTATACTTTTGCATCAATCTTTTTATGGAATATATTACATAAAATATCCCCGGGTTTAGTGAAGGTGTGACAAAAGTTAATTTAGTGTTCTAGGGTTAAAGTTCTTATGTGTACTATACCTTTTAATAATGTATTCAATCAATCAATCAATCAATGTGGCAGCGGTGGCCGAACGGTTTGCGGAGCGGTCTTGATACCGGAAGGTCGCCAGTTCGTATCCCCGGACCGGCACGTTAAAATTACCACCGCTGAAGTGCCCTTGAGCAAGGCATTGAACCACTACCATGAAATGTTCTATGAGCAGGGCCTGGCTGTAAACAAGTATCTGATGCTTAGTCCAGTTACCCTGGGTAAATATAGTAACTTTGCTTTGCTTTGCAATCAATCAATCAATCATCAATCAAAAACCTTGTTAATTGTGTCTATGTTTGTTCAACATCAATGCTTTAAATATATGTCATTTACTCCAGGCCCTGCTGGCAGCATCAAGCTTGTGGGATGTCAAGGCTGTTGGAGACGTATGCTTTGACTACATGAAGTGTTACATCGACATAGAGAACTGTGTAGAGTTGTACTGCGTCGCTGAGAGGTACTCCTGTGATGCTGAGTCCCTGCGCTCTAAAGGGTTGGCAGAATGCAGCCTGGATTACATTCTGGCACACTTCACTGAGGTTCACCAGCAGGTCAGTGAATGAGGGATAAATGAGGAATCTCCTATAACTTTGTTTTATATTTACTATTATTACAACACTCTGCCTCCCTAGACCAGCCCGTATAGTAGGGGATATTATCGGCAATAAATGGCCAAAACGTTACGCGGTGGATACAAGCACCAAATTTGGTACACGCACTCTTTAGGGTGTATCTCACCATCTCAGAAGGGGTGCCAAAATGTTTTAGACACATTAAAGGCTTTTTTTAGGGAAAGATCCAAAATGGCTGCCAGAAATTACCTATTATTCCTAAAGGTGTTATAATTCTGACATTTTGACTGATTGTGCCAAGTATAACCTTTACATTTATAGTAATTACACTAATATTAAAGGATTTGGCAAAAAAAAAACATAAAATGTCTTGAATATTTTTTAAACAACTTTAAATGCCAAAAATGTACTTAAAAACCACTCGGAATGAGATGACCTTCCACATGAATCCCTTTATGAGTGATATATTGTCAATGCTAAAAATACACAATTGTTTTTAAAAACTTATGAATGATTACCAATATATAATATATTGTAAAAATCTTCATATGACCAGAGATCAAGCCCTCTATTGGGGCACAACTCCTATCATCAAAAAATAGCCAAATCGTTACACGATACAATCGATACACGCATGACAATCGATACAATCGATACAAGCATGACATTTGGTAGGCTACAGATGTTCCTAGGGTTATCCTAAATCATCCTAGAAGGGGTGCCCAAACAGGAAGTGAGCTATGGACAAAATTCAAAATGGCCACCAAAACTGTTGACTCAAAAGACAACAAAAGAATCTCCAAAAAGCATAACTTTTGAAAATGGCCGCCTACTGTGTTATTGGTGATTGACTCAAAAAGCCTAAAGAATCTTCAAAAAGCATAACATTTGGCACACATGTCCCTTGGGTCACCCTAAGACATCCTAGAAGGGGTGCCAAAATAAATCTTAAACAGGAAGTGAATTATTGACAAAATTGAAAATGGCCGCCTACAGTGTTGGTTATTGACTCAAGCTTATAGAATCTCATAGAAGCATACAATTTGCACATATGTCCCTTGGGTCATCCTAAGACATCCTAGAAGGGGTGCCCAAAGGAATCCGAAACAGGAAGTGAGGTATTGACAACATTGAAAATGGCTGCCTACAGTGTTGTCGATTATCTCAAAAGACAACTAAAGAATCTCCATAAGCATACAATGTGGCACACAAAATAATCTGAAACAGCAAGTGGGTTATTGACAAAATTTAAAAATGACCGCAGATGATGAAACAGACACCTAAAGAATCTCATAAAAGCATGGAATCTGGCACAAATGTCCCTTGGGTCATCCTACAAGGGAAGCTAATTTAAAAATAACCGCCTAAAGCAGTTGATGCAAAAGAAGAGACGTCATGAAGCATATTGTGCTCCTTCCTAAAAGGGATTATTTGTTTGTTTGTTTATTGAACTTTTTAAGAAGGGACCAAGACATTCTAAATGGCTGTATAACTGTTGACAACTGCCGTCTGCATAACCTGGCATATTATGTTTACATTTACACTACATCATCATATTTTCTTTCTTTACTTTACTCTTTGAATCTTCTTTATTCATCTAACTGCATATCTTTATTTATTGTACTCAGCATCTTAGCTTACTCTGAATATTGTTATTTTACTCTCATACAAGCAATAAGGTACACCCGCACACTGTATTTGCTGGGTAGGCTATATGAGTCTATGAGGCCTACGCACCTGTGCATACGCCTGATTTCTAATCTTGTATGTGCACTCTTAGGGTGTATCTCACCATCTCAGCAGGGGTGCCCAAAAATGTGGACACATTAAAGGCTTTTTTAAAGGAAAGGAAAATAAAGATCCAAAATGGCAACCAGAAATTACCTATTATTTCTAAAGGTGATACATAGAAGAAAAAAAATCCATTTAGAAGAAATTCTAAATGGATGTTTAAACTGTTGACAACTGCAGAATGTATAACCTAGCATATTATGTTTACATTTACACTACATCATATTTATTTCCTTTTCTTTACTTACTTTGAATCTGTATTCATCTAACTCTGCATATCCTTATTTATTTTACTCAGCATCTTATCCTACTATGCATATTGTTATTTTACTCTCTGCATCTTATTTATTTTGCACTCTACTTTGGACTCTATCTTCTTATTTATTTTCTTCTACTCTATCTTCTTATTTATTTTCTTCTAGTAACTGTGTGCCATTTCACAATTACCAGCACATTGATATAATAGTGCAAGGTAACCCAGCATCCCAGCAACTACACTTTCTCAAACAGAGGGGCTCAGCTTTGCAGCAACACTTGAGGAATTCTCTACAAACTATTTTTCAGGAGATGGTAGAGCTTGCATAGGACCAGCATAGGTACTAACCTGACTCCGCCAGATGGGGCAGCAGAGAGTACACTGGGTTCCCCCCTCCTGCTCCCATCTGGAAGCAGGAGGGGGGAACCCAGTGTACTCTCTGCTGCCCCATCTGGCGGAGTCAGGTTACATAGGTACAGCTTCTGGACCAAAATTCAGATTGGTAAACTGCTCAATTTTGAAGTGCAGCCTGTGTGGGTGGAATGTTTTCCATTGAGAGACATTTTTGAGCAAACAGGTCCTTCCTTAGAGATCATTGACATTTTCAATGTCAGTTGTCTTGCCATACAGAACACAGGTGCATATTTCAATTACTGCAAAACTGTTTGATTCCTGCCTAAGCACTTCAAAAGGATTAACCATACGTTTTCTTTTGTATCACACTAGAATTTCGCGGGCCTTCGGCCCGCTCATCCCAGAGTTGCGTTGCCCCGCGTTGCGATACAGAAGTCCACAGATACAGAAGTCCACAGTGACACGCGTTTTATGCAGCTGTTTTGTGTTGCAGCGCGTGTGCGCGCGCGCGTGTAGTGTTGTTGTTGTTATCCATATATGCGCCTCGGTTCGTCCCGTTTGTTCCACGCCAGGTGTCGATGCAGTCGTTTGCGCAATTTGCGTGTTTGCATTATTTTAAGTGTGTAGGCATACCATATTCTGAATGAGCAAAAAGAGGACACATGCGCGCGTGCATGTGGATGTGGACATGCGCGTGCACGTCGTGCATGTGCATGTGTCGTGCGTGGGCGGTTCTGTTAAATTCAGATGTCAAAATAATCTGTAGCCTAACATTAAATTGATCAAATATGCTCTATATTAGTTATGTATTTTTTGAAAGCAGTGGCTCTCAAAGGTGTGATCCAGGGACCCTCATGGTTCCTTGAGGGGGTTCGAAATGGACCCATTATAGGTCTGTAACTCTGAGAGTGTACAAATGGAACCAAGTGGACCCTACAGGTGTGTAACTCTGAGAGTGTACAAATGGAACCCAATGGACTGTTTTATAACTTTTAACTCTGATACTGTACAAATGGAATCAAATGGGACTCTTATGGGTCCATTTGGTTTTACTGTCAGAGTTATGGGGGTCCTTGAAATTAAAAAGGTTGAGAACCTGTATGCAATGGCGTATGTCTTGTAAAAAGAGAGACCAGCCTATTCTCCAAACCATCATATGTTATGCTTTGCTAGGTTGTACAAAATAATATTGGGTCAGTGTAATTTGCAGGAGTCACCGCGCGCACAGCTGCCTTGTCTGTGTTGACAATTTACAATTTACAATTTAGGCATTTAGCAGACGCTCTTAATCCAGAGCGACTTACAATAGGCAAGAACAAAAAGCATGGGAATACATCACATATGTAACAAAATGCATTTATCGCGAAACATGCGTAAGCTAAGACCGTGACTAGAACATATCTATATAATGACACTATACATATAACCTATAACTAGAACATATCTATATAATGACACTATACATATAAACTACACATATGTGCTATACTATGCTGTACATATATACTATGAAGTGCTATGACTACATACAATGCACTTATTGTGCTGTCTACATGACATGCTATAAGTCTGTTTCAAATGCTATATAAGTCTAAGAAGTGCTGTCTAAGGGGGTAGGGTAAGTGCTATGGGCCATGATGGAGTCTGAAAAGGTGGGTTTTCAGACTACGGCGGAAGATCGGGAGTGATGCTGCAGTTCTGATTGCAACGGGAAGTGCGTTCCACAGTTTTGGGGCCAGAAGGGAGAAGAGTTTGGGACGTGTGGAGCGTTGTCCCGGCGTTTTTAGTGAGGGTACTTCCAGCTTCCCTGCGTTGGCTGATCTGAGTGCGCGGGAGGGTTTGTAGGGTTCAATCATGCTGGCAAGATATGGGGGAGCCATACCTTTGGTTGCTTTAAATGCCAACATCAGAGTTTTGTATTCTGTGCGGGCAGCGACCGGGAGCCAGTGCAGGGAGCGGAGCAGGGGGGAGACATGTGAGAATTTTGGCTGGTTGAAGACCAAGCGAGCTGCGGCATTTTGGATCAGTTGGAGAGGCTTCAGTGCACATGCCGGTAGGCCAGTAAGGAGAGAGTTACAATAGTCAAGTTTTGACAGGACTGTTGTCTGGATTAGGAGCTGGGATGATTCCTGGGTGAGGAACGGTCTAATTCGTCGTATGTTATAGAGTGTGAACCTACAGGATCGAGTGACAGCTGTGATGTGAGTTTTGAACGAGAGCTGACTGTCCAGGACAACACCAAGGTTCCTGGCTGTTGGGACAGACGTTACCAGGGCGTTGTCTACGGAAATAGTTAGCTCCCGCATCGGGCAGGACTTAGCTGGGAAGAAGAGAAGCTCAGTCTTGTCTGGGTTCAGCTTGAGGTGGTTGGAGGACATCCACTGTGAGATGTCAGCCAGGCAAGCAGTGATGCGCTCTTCCACCTGGGTGGCAGAGGGGGGGAAGGATAGAAACAGTTGTGTGTCATCGGCATAACAGTGATAGGATATATTGTGGGCAGAGATGATAGTGCCAAGGGATTTAGTGTACAGTGAGAAAAGGAGGGGACCAAGTACAGATCCCTGTGGGACCCCAGTTTGGAGGGTTCGGGGGGATGATAACAGACCTTTCCAGGAGACCTGGTAGGTCCGGTCGGTGAGGTAAGAGGAGAACCACTTTAGTGCCGTCCCGCCGATGCCTAGATCCGCTAGGGTGTCTAGGAGCAGCTGGTGGTTCACTGTGTCAAATGCTGCTGATAGGTCTAGGAGAATCAGGACTGCAGAGTGGGAAGCAGCCTGGGCAGCATGTAGTGCTTCTGTGACTGCCAGCAGGGCAGTTTCTGTGGAGTGGGCTTTTTTGAATCCGGACTGGTTGGGATCTAGCAGGTTGTTATGTGAGAGATGGAGAGAGAGCTGGTTGGAGACAACACGTTCAATGCTTTTTGATAGAAATGAAAGGAGTGATACCGGTCTGTAGTTCTTGACATCTGAGGGGTCAAGGGTTGGTTTCTTGAGGAGTGGTGTTACTCTGGCTGACTTGAGGGCAGATGGGACGCAGCCTGAGGTTACTGAGGTGTTGATGATGGAGGTGATGAAGGGGAGCAGATCAGGTGCGATGGTCTGGAAGATTGGAGACGGGACAGGGTCGAGAGGACAGGTGGTAGGTCTAGTGGAAGTCACTAGTTGTAGGACCTCGTCTGGGGAAAGAGGAGAGAAGGAGGACATGCGTGGTGTGTTGGGGTTAGTGTTGGTTGAGTCAGATGCCACTTTATGGGGGAGGGGGGGGAAGGAGCTGCTGATATCGTCAACCTTCTTCTCGAAGTAGTTGACAAAAACATCAGCAGTGAGGGATGAAGGTTGGGTGGGGGGAGGGGGCTTAAGGAGGGAGGAGAAAGTGGAGAAGAGCTTCCTTGGGTTAGAAGTACAGGATTGGATTTTGGTGTGGTAGAAAGAGGTTTTAGCAGTGGTTAGTGAGAGGGAGAAGGCAGAGAGGAGTGAGTGAAAGTGGGATAGGTCATCAGGTAGCTTTGTCTTGCGCCATTTCCTTTCGGCTGCCCTTAGAGGTGTTCGTTCAGATCTGAGAGTTTCAGATAACCAGGGAGCCGGTGGACATGAGCGAGCTGGCCTGGATGAGAGCGGGCAGTGTTGGTCGAATGCAGATGAGATAGCGGAGAAGAAGGATGAGGTTGCAGAGTCAGGTGAGAGAGAGAGGAAGGACTCCAGGGAGGGTAGAGAGGAGAGAATAGAGGATGAGAGGGAGGAGGGGTTTAGGGATTTGAGATTGCGTCGGGTGGTGACGTTAGGAGGGTTAGTGGGTTTAGGCGGGAGGGTGGAGAGAGAGAGGGAGAAGGTTATGAAGTGGTGGTCAGACCTAATTAACGGAGTAACAGAGAGTGTAGAGGGAGAGCAGGCTCTGGAGAACACAAGGTCCAAAACATTACCAGCCTTGTGAGTGGGAGGGGAGGGAGATAGTGAGAGGTCAAATGAGGCCAGAAGGGATGTAACGGGAAGATACTTCTCTGCTGTAGGTAGGTTGAAATCGCCCAGTAGGATCAGGGGGGTGCCATCTTCCGGAAATGAACTAATCAGGGAATCTAGTTCTTCCAGGAAGTTCCCAAGAGTTCCTGGGGGACATGACATGGGCTTGCAGGACTGAACTTTTATTTGTGACAGACACATAGTTGCTTTGCAGACAATACAATCTGCTTCTCATTGGTCAGTCACAAAGCTAAGAAAACAATGTGAGAGAAAAGGTAAGGAGTTACTAAGGACTGGAAAGCGCTGTCTTTGTCTATCTGTGTTCCTACGTGAAGACGTGTGTGCTCTGTGTCTCTCTCGCTCTCTTCTCTCTCCTCCCTCTCTGGGGTGTGTGTGTGTGTGTGTGTGTGTGTGTGTGTGTGTGTGTGGGGGGGGGGGGGGAGTAGTTGCGCTGCCTTCGACAGTGCTATACTTCTCCAGCAGCGGTGCAGAATCGAGAGAGTGACACATTGTTGTGGATGTAAACGGCGCAACTTGTAGCTGTAAAGAAGTTTGGATTGTGTAGTCGCAGCGGTGCTACAAAGTGAATGTTACAACTCGCACGGTGATATTGTAAGTTGCAAATGCGAGTACGTAGTGGCACTGGCGAGCCCTGTGTAGTGTAGTGCCATTGTCGCGGCATCGCGAGGCGATCCAAATTCCCCCCCCGCGCACGCACGCACGCACGCACGCACACACACACTGACACTGTACGTAGCTGTTTGTTGTTGCAGCGCGCGCGTGTGCGTGTAGTGTTGTTGTTGGTATCCATATATGCGCCTGGGTTTGTCCCGCTTGTACCACGGCAGGTGTCGACGCGGTCGTGTTAGCATTATGGTAAGTCTCCAAGTTAGAATCAGAGTGTGCGCTGTGTAGTTCTAGTTCTTCTTCTTCTACTTGGTTTTGGTATGTGTGTGTGTGTGGGTCACGTGGTGGGCTGTGAGCAAATGGGAGATGTAGTGTTGCCAGGTCCGCGTATTGTAAGCGAGTGGTAGTGTGTGTAAGTAGCGTGTTGAATGGCATTTTTTCGGTGCTTGTTGTCATAGACGTGGCAACAAATTAGGCGGGGGTGTCGGTGCTTGTGGCGTGTTTGTGTTTATTATTGATATTGATATTGTTTGCGCGTGTGGACGGGAGGCGGCTTTAGTGGCAGTGCAATGACAATGTTTAGGCGGCTGGTGTTGAGTCTGGGCGTGCGGCGCGACATGAGGAGATAGGGAACGAACGACGCGGAGGGTAAGTCTGTGACGTGTTAGTGTGTTTAGTGGGTTGTTGCAGTGTGTGTTGCAGTGTGTCAGTGACGTAGTAGCTGGTGCCTTTTGTTCCTGTCTTGGGGACACCTTTTCAAATGTATAATAGATGCTTTAGGTGGTCATTTTGAATTTAGCCAAAAACTCACTACTGTTTAAAACATTTTGGGCACCCCTTGTAGGATGCTAAGATTACCCAATTGACATTTGCATGTCATGCTTTTATGCGATTCTTTAGGTGTCTTTTGCATTATCTGTCAACTGTATATGGCCATTTTCAATGTTGTCAATAATTCACTTCCTGTTTCAGATTATTTTGGGCACCCCTTCTAGGATGTCTTAGAATGACCCAAGGGACATGTGTGCCAAATTTTATGATTTTTGAAGATTATTTTGGCGTCTTTTGAGCCAATCGACAACAGTACGTCAGTATGGAACATTGGAGCATTGGAACAGACTAGAGTCTACATTTATCAGCTAATCTACTGGACATATTGTTTTTCTACCAATAGGAAGAGTTCCTCTCTCTCTCGGTGGAAGTGCTGACAGAGATCCTCTCCAGTGACCATCTGAGTGTCCCCAAGGAGGACATGGTGTTTGATGCTGCCATGCTGTGGTTAGACAACAGTCCTACTACCCGCAAGCTGGGCTTTCACAAGGTCTGTCCTACTACCCGCAAGCAGGGCTTTCACAAGGTCTGTCCTACTACCCGTTTCTGTGGGACAGAACTTGATCATACTACATATTACTGATTGAAGATAGAATATATAGACCTATATATTTTATTTTTCTCAGTTATTACAGTATAAAATAGCTAAAATAAAGATTGTTTAGCTCAAAACTGAAATGACAGACACTTTTGTGGTGGCCAACGGAATGACAGACCTTGTGAAAGCCCAGCTTGCGGTGTTTTGAGATAAACAATCTTTATTTTAGCTATTTTATACTGTAATAACTGAGAAAAATAAAATATATACGTCTATATATTCTATCTTCAATCAGTAATATGTAGTATGATCAAGTTCTGTGACATGTCCCACAGAAACGGTAAAAAGGACAACTCTATAATGTTGTTTAGCTAATATCTAGTTGATTTAGTAAATAATGCATTGTTCTTTAGGTGTTAGAGCACGTCCGCTTGCATCTCATCAGTCCCTCCTACCTCCAACACGTGGCTGAGTCTCTGGATGTGGTGAGAGAGCAGCAGGCCTGTCAGAGCTTCATCTCTGAGGCCAATGGGGAGCGTCCATTCTCTAACACGGCAGGCCCACGCAGGACCACAGGTACACAGGCTGCTGGTTGGGATGGCTCAGGACCACAGGTACACAGGCTGCTGGTTGGGATGGCTCAGGACCACAGGCACACAAGCTGCTGGTTGGGATGGCTCAGGACCACAGGTACACAGGTTGCTGGTTGGGATGGCTCAGGACTACAGGTACACAGGTTGCTGGTTGGGATGGCTCAGGACTACAGGTACACAGGTTGCTGGTTGGGATGGCTCAGGACTACAGGTACACAGGCTGCTGGTTGGGATGGCTCAGGACCACAGGTACACAGGCTGCTGGTTGGGATGGCTCAGGACTACAGGTACAGGTACACAGGCTGCTGGTTGGGATGGCTCAGGACCACAGGTACACAGGCTGCTGGTTGGGATGGCTCAGGACTACAGGTACAGGTACACAGGCTGCTGGTTGGGATGGCTCAGGACTACAGGTACAGGTACACAGGCTGCTGGTTGGGATGGCTCAGGACTACAGGTACAGGTACACAGGCTGCTGGTTGGGATGGCTCAGGACTACAGGTACAGGTACACAGGCTGCTGGTTGGGATGGCTCAGGACTACAGGTACAGGTACACAGGCTGCTGGTTGGGATGGCTCAGGACCACAGGCTGCTGGTTTGGATGGCTCAGGACTACAGGTACAGGTACACAGGCTGCTGGTTGGGATGGCTCAGGACTACAGGTACAGGTACACAGGCTGCTGGTTGGGATGGCTCAGGACTACAGGTACAGGTACACAGGCTGCTGGTTGGGATGGCTCAGGACTACAGGTACACAGGCTGCTGGTTGGGATGGCTCAGGACTACAGGTACAGGTACACAGGCTGCTGGTTGGGATGGATCAGGACCACAGGTACACAGGTTGCTGGTTGGGATGGCTCAGGACTACAGGTAAAGGTACACAGGCTGCTGGTTGGGATGGCTCAGGACTACAGGTACAGGTACACAGGCTGCTGGTTGGGATGGCTCAGGACTACAGGTACAGGTACACAGGCTGCTGGTTGGGATGGCTCAGGACTACAGGTACAGGTACACATGCTGCTGGTTGGGATGGCTCAGGGATGGCTCAGGACTACAGGTACACAGGCTGCTGGTTGGGATGGCTCAGGACTACAGGTACAGGTACACAGGGTGCTGGTTGGGATAGCTCAGGACTACAGGTACACAGGGTGCTGGTTGGGATGGCTCAGGACTACAGGTACACAGGCTGCTGGTTTGGATGGCTCAGGACCACAGGTACACAGGCTGCTGGTTGGTATGGCTCAGGACTACAGGTACACAGGCTGCTGGTTGGTATGGCTCAGGACTACAGGTACAGGTACACAGGCTGCTGGTTGGGATGGCTCAGGACTACAGGTACACAGGTTGCTGGTTGGGATGGCTCAGGACTACAGGTACAGGTACACAGGATGCTGGTTGGGATGGCTCAGGACTACAGGTACAGGTACACAGGTTGCTGGTTGGGATGGCTCAGGACCACAGGTACACAGGTTGCTGGTTGGGATGGCTCAGGACCACAGGTACACAGGTTGCTGGTTGGGATGGCTCAGGGTAGAAGAAAGGTACACAGGTTGCTGGTTGGGATGGCTCAGGACTACAGGTACAGGTACACAGGCTGCTGGTTGGGATGGCTCAGGACTACAGGTACACAGGCTGCTGGTTGGGATGGCTCAGGACTACAGGTACACAGGCTGCTGGTTGGGATGGCTCAGGACTACAGGTACAGGTACACAGGTTGCTGGTTGGGATGGCTCAGGACTACAGGTACAGGTACACAGGCTGCTGGTTGGGATGGCTCAGGACTACAGGTACAGGTACACAGGCTGCTGGTTGGGATGGCTCAGGACTACAGGTACAGGTACACAGGTTGCTGGTTGGGATGGCTCAGGACTACAGGTACAGGTACACAGGTTGCTGGTTGGGATGGCTCAGGACTACAGGTACAGGTACACAGGTTGCTGGTTGGGATGGCTCAGGACTACAGGTACAGGTACACAGGTTGCTCGTTGGGATAGCTCAGGACTACAGGTACAGGTACACAGGTTGCTGGTTGGGATGGCTCAGGACTACAGGTACAGGTACACAGGTTGCTGGTTGGGATGGCTCAGGGTAGAATAATTTTATTTGAGGTTTGGGATGGAGCTCTTTAATTTGTATTGATAATAACGAGCACCTTATCGAGCCGGGCTTCTATCGAGCCCACTATTGAGCTTGTCCATGTCCTATGATGTTGTGGAAACATGTGAGGTGACAAATTCTGAACAGAACCGGAATCATTTTTTTATTGGCCTGTTGTGAGTGACTGTGGCTGACCATCATCTAAAATTAAATGAAGATGACAATTTTTTTGACTATTTTTGCCTATAATTAAATTAATAAGTGTTAAAACGCTTTATAATATGAATTGTACTGTAACAATTACGATACAATATCCATGGACCGCTATGCTCGATAACAGGCTTGATGAGCCCAAAGTTAATTGATATCGGGTACTCAATACGTTTGTTATCGATTGTTTTCCGGGTATTGAGCTCCATTCTTTAGGGAAAAATAAGGCATTCAAATGTCATAATGCAAGCTTTGGTCCCGTGTACATGTGTCATTTTCTGTTTGGATCGATACCGCGCGTACATGGCCTAAATCTACCCTGATCACCGGCTTCTTCTGCCCTGCTTGTTGAAGTGATCTTCTTCTGCTTGTAGAAGTGATCGTGAGGATGGGAGGAGAGGACTCATTTTGCGATGAGTACCAACTGATGAGCTTTGATCCCCTGACCGCTGGGGAATGCAGGCCTGGTAAGAGGTGGAGGTCTCTGGGACGTCTGCCCTCAGAAACACGTGGGCATGCTGTGGTCATGTCAGGTGAGCACTCACTTCACACGGGTGTGATTCTTTTTTAATACAACACACTGCCTTCATGTCTCGTAGCGTAGTGGCAGTGAATGTGGCTGATCCATCTTGACTTTTAGAAACAGTGGGTGGCCCTCACTTCACACTAGTGTGATTTTTCCTTTCCGTTCAAGGACCCCCATGAAACATGTAGTAAAGTAAAAAAAAACACCTTACATTTATACAGTTCTTGAATAAATGTACTTGTGGTGATGGAACCGCCCTTATGATAATAGAATATGAAGAAGATAGAAAGAAATGTAAAGATGTGTGTATGCATATTACCAAATACAAATCAATGCATACGTAGCTCATTTTAAATGCTGATCTTCTCCGTCCATACAGGCTCTTTTGTGTATCTGGCCGGAGGAATATCCTCTGGGTTGTCGAGGCCCTTTACAGGGAGGATGTACGGAGCACCCAAAAGCTGTGATGGTTTGGTCATTAGGAAGGAGATGTGGCGCTATGATGTCCAGGGCGACCGATGGTCGGCGATGGCCGACATGAATGAGGCGCGCGCTTACTTCAGTAAGTCTGGCCTTCAACCAAGATGGAAGAAGTACTCGAATGTTATTTTGAGGGTCGGCTTGGCACATTTTTTTTGCCCTCCTGGGCGTGTTGCCCTACGCGCAGTGCGTCTTGCGCGTATGCGTAGCGACGGCGCAAATCAATGAAAATGAATGTCATAAAAGCTTCAAGTACAGTACTGATTAAATGCACTTTTCCCCACTGGTTCTAATGATCAGGTGTAATGTCATTGTCAACCCCACACAGGGCTGGTGGAGCTGGATGGCTGTGTGTTTGCGGTGGGGGGCCGGGGGAGTGAGAAGAGTCCAGACTCAATGGAGCGATACGACCGAACAGCCAACACCTGGCGGCTCATGGAGTCTGTGGGCGTGGCAGCCTATAGTGATTGTGATTCTGGCCCAGCAGTGGTGGCACTGGATGGACATCTCTATTTCATTGGTATGGAACAGGCCCATTTATACAGGGTGTTGTGACGAGGTATGGAACAGGCCCATTTATACAGGGTGTTATGACGAGGTATGGAACAGGCCCATTTATACAGGGTGTTGTGACGAGGTATGGAACAGGCCCATTTATACAGGGTGTTATGACGAGGTATGGAACAGGCCCATTTATACAGGGTGTTGTGACGAGGTATGGAACAGGCCCATTTATACAGGGTGTTGTGACGAGGTATGGAACAGGCCCATTTATACAGGGTGTTATGACGAGGTATGGAACAGGCCCATTTATACAGGGTGTTGTGACGAGGTATGGAACAGGCCCATTTATACAGGGTGTTGTGACGAGGTATGGAACAGGCCCATTTATACAGGGTGTTATGACGAGGTTGTGTGTTTTTGAGGGGAGCTGATCTTCCTATATACAGCTATAGAGATTTTTGTCCTAACACAAACATTAAATGCCGTTGACAATGATTGGAGAATTTACGTCATATGTGTCTGAGAAAATGGACATGTTACGTCATCTCATTATGATGTACGATGATTAGAGCCAATTTCGTCCTACACAAAGATTACAATGAATGGAGAATTTACCTCAATTGTGTTGTACGATGATAAGAGCTCCCCTCACTTCACACGGGTGTGATTTTCATATAATGTAATGTGTGTGTATGTGTTAGGGCTTTCACTACTAGTGATTACTAGTCGACTACTCGACTAGTTGTTTAACTACCTATTATGTAAAAAAAGTACCAACAAGGTCGACTAGTGGATTTACTAGTCGACTAGTTGAATAGTCGACTAGTTGCTTAAAGCCCCTGTGTGTGTGCGTGTGTGTGTGTGCGTGCACCTGCGTCCGTCCGTCCGTCCTTCCGGGCCCTAGGTGGTGGTCCTTCACCCGGGGTGGCCAAGTACAACCCTGCAACATCTGTATGGACAGATGTGTCTCCAATGCAGATCCCACGTGACCAACCAGCTGTCTGCACTCTCAATGGAATGATCTACGTTACAGGTACCATACCTGTTCTCAACACTACGTTACAGGTACCATACCTGTTCTCAACACTACGTTACAGGTACCATACCTGTTCTCAACACTACGTTACAGGTACCATACCTGTTCTCAACACTACGTTACAGGTACCATACCTGTTCTCAACACTACGTTACAGGTACCATACCTGTTCTCAACACTACGTTACAGGTACCATACCTGTTCTCAACACTACGTTACAGGTACCATACCTGTTCTCAACACTTAAAATGATCTACGTTACAGGTACCATACTTGTTCTCAACACTACGTTACAGGTACCATACCTGTTCTCAACACTACGTTACAGGTACCATACCTGTTCTCAACACTACGTTACAGGTACCATACCCGTTCTCAACACTACGTTACAGGTACCATACCTGTTCTCAACACTATGTTACAGGTATCATACCTGTTCTCAACACTACGTTACAGGTACCATACCTGTTCTCAACACTACGTTACAGGTACCATACCTGTTCTCAACACTTAAAATGATCTACGTTACAGGTATCGTACCTGTTCTCAACACTACGTTACAGGTACCATACCTGTTCTCAACACTTAAAATGATCTACGTTACAGGTATCATACCTGTTCTCAACACTACGTTACAGGTACCATACCTGTTCTCAACACTACGTTACAGGTATCATACCTGTTCTCAACACTACGTTACAGGTATCATACCTGTTCTCAACACTACGTTACAGGTACCATACCTGTTCTCAACACTACGTTACAGGTACCATACCTGTTCTCAACACTACGTTACAGGTACCATACCTGTTCTCAACACTTAAAATGATCTACGTTACAGGTATCATACCTGTTCTCAACACTACGTTACAGGTACCATACCTGTTCTCAACACTTAAAATGATCTACGTTACAGGTATCATACCTGTTCTCAACACTACGTTACAGGTACCATACCTGTTCTCAACACTACGTTACAGGTATCATACCTGTTCTCAACACTACGTTACAGGTACCATACCTGTTCTCAACACTTAAAATGATCTGCGTTACAGGTATCATACCTGTTCTCAACACTTCAAAAGATCTACGTTACAGGTATCATACCTGTTCTCAACACTTAAAATGTGCCAGAGGTTTTCAAAGATAATGGCGCTAGAACGCCAGAAGATATGGCAGATTTTACTCTGAAAAGCCCCTCCTTCCGTTCCCCCCCAAAACCGGGAGCCATAATGTTCCATCCTTACCTCGCGTCTCTCTAGAAGCGTTCATATTCCAAACGAGAGGCTTGTTGAAGTCAGAAATGAAGACAGAACATTGCCCATGTGGTCAAAACCATGGAGAGTTCCCAGGCGGTGGCGTAACCGTCTGGGCACCCGACTGGTAATCCAGTCGCAGTGTGCCGCGGGTTCGACTCCCGAGCCCGACACGGCCTTTACTGCATGTCTTCCCCCATCTCTCTCCCGTTTCCTGTCAGCCTACTGTCTGTCCCTTCAAAAACCAATAAAAGGCGTAAGCCGCAAAAAAATATCTTAAAAAAAAACAAAAAAACATGGAGAGTTCCCTAGATTAGGAGATACAAGCCATTCTTTTCGAGCCGCATTTAATTTAATTTT